>NC_088421.1:14656339-14956339 GCF_034236695.1 Oncorhynchus nerka | reverse complement strand
GCAGATTTTAGACCCCTGGCAACACATGATGGCTGAATATGATTGGATAAAAGATTTAACATAAAGACCAGCCCTTCAAATCTCAACCTGGGGCTGGAAGCAGTGTAACCAAGAGGAACGCTATGAAATGAAGAGTGTAACTCTTACTCTGGGGAATAAATTAATACATATTTGTGGGAAAATATGTAAAAAAATATTTAAAAAATCTGATGATGTTTAGGCCAGCAGAGAAGGCCTTGCTGGCCCTGACGGTCCACCACTGCTGACATGTTAGAAATAGATCTCTAATGTCTGTCAGTGAATGACATAACAAGAGGACAACTTCTCATACACTACCACATGTAAAAAATGCACCTTGTGCATTCTACTGTTACAACTCTCAACCACATTAATAAATTGAAAACCTGAGTTTTTTATATTATTTATTTATAAAGTCGGGACACGTCAGCTAACGTTTTTTTTTGCCATTGTTTGCCCCATAGATTTTGTTTTAACGTTTGAGCCACTTAAATATCACATAAATACACATTAGACATGGCAAAATGTATCGAATAAAAATGCTACATTTTCTCTGCACCTCATGAAAAAATGTGTACAATTGCAGAAAATAAACTTTAAACCTGCAAGATTTTCTCTTCACCATAAAGAGGGGTGTGAACAGTTTGTGTCATGAAAAGTGCTTTTGCCCATAGAAATAGACATGGTTCGTGCGCAGGGTGGCGCGGGATGTTCCCCAATGCTGAAACGGGGGTCTGAGTGCAAAAGTTTGGGAACCCCTGCCTTAGAGCACTATCAATATTAAAACAAGTTTCATTCATTTACTCCCTTGTTCCTGACTTGACTGAGTGAACTTTGTTTTTTAACAACTAGCAGAAGCAATAGGCAACTTCCTCTGATTGTGAAATGTATGGCCACTTCAAAAGTTCAGTTTGCTTAGTCAAACCAGTTGTCTTGGCCAGCAGAGAGATTGTAATACAAACCAGCAAAAATACAAGCAAATATATATTTTTTGACAGACAATGTATTGTGATGTCAGTGTTATTTGATGGTTTTATGTAATCTTTGCCATGTTGTACCCATGTCATGTGCTCTGACCGGTAGGTGGGCCAACACATGCCTCCTCTCTTGTGCTCAACCCTCCCAGAGTGGTGGTGAGATATGGAGATTCAGTCTCAGTCAACTGCAGCACATCATCCACAGACCATGAGGGGATGGGCTGGGAGGACACATTCGGACGTACAAGTTTTGAACAAGATGTCAACATTGTCACCTGGACTGTGGATAACCTTACTGATTGGACAATAGAACCTACATGCTACATCACTCTCATTGACAGCGAACAACCCTCAAAAGTACTTCCAGTCATTCTCTAGAGTGAGTATTTTCCTCCTTGTGAATGTGAAAGGTATGTTTCTATTTAACTCTATATCAGCATTGAGGGTTTTTTACATTGTTGACCTCCTCTACAGAGACTCCAGACAGCGTCTCCATCTCTGTTCTGAGACACTCTGGTCCCATGGTGGAGGGGACACAGTACCAGCTGCAGTGTGACATCCAGAACATCGCTCCTCTACAGAACCTGGTTGTGAAGTGGTACAAAGGGAATGAACCCTTAGATAATGTAACTTACAGTACTGTCAGTAAGACACCAGCGGATGTGTCAGATACTCTGATGATCAGCCCCAGTAGAGATGATGATGGAGCTCAGTATAGATGTAGAGCAGAACTGGACCTGGGACCAGAGGGGCCACAACCCCATCCTACAGTGACATCAGAACCTCTCAGCATTACTGTGCACTGTAAGTTCCCTCTAGTCTTATTTTCAATCATTCCATTCATGTTTACAGCGGATCATTTAGTTTGATCTGATACCCTACTATGATATTTAACAGATTCGTCCAGTAATCTATTCTCATTCATCTCCTAATTTCACCTTCCCCAGACACTGAATCTTATGGGAACAGTCTATGTTGATTGATTCTTATTTCTCCTCATTCTTCAGACCTCCCCAACCTTTTCCAGACCTGAAGCTGAGACCCTGGACATCAGAGTGGGGGAGGAAATCACCTTAAACTGCACAGCTACTGGAAAGCCCACTCCTCTGTACATGTCCAAGAAGCTCTTTTCACACCCGCCTCCAAGCTCCCAGGAACCTACACCTGCACTGCCTCCAGTCAGATAGGCAAGATCAGCAAGACTTTCACTGTGAATTCCAAACCTATAGGTAGGATCATGTTTCTAATTAGTACCTAGTCTTATCTTTCTCACAAATGCTTCTATTCTCTCCTACTACCCCTCCCTCTTCTTCCCTCGCTCCCCCTTCACTCACTAGTGGCATTCATGTTACCTTTTACCTGAATGAGACTGTCCATTGGTACGGGTGCATCATCAGGTGACCACAAGTACTTTGTTACTTTGCAATTATTACATTGTTACTACTCTGTACATATGAAACTAACTACCATGGAAAAATGTTTTTCAGAACACTTCATCATTCTTTCCGTACCATGTACATGTGTTACTTTCTTAATATTTCCCATATAGACTGCTCTGTGAAATATCTCCGTTGACAGTATATTTAAATGTTTAATATTGCCAAATTGCTCCTGTTTCTCCAGGCAGTCGTGGAACCACTGCAGGGATAGTATTGGTCGTGCATGCTTTCTTTGCTCTAGTGTCTGTCTGCGTGGTGCATCACAAACAAATAAACTCTGCTGTTGCTGGGGCTGAGGAGCTTGGGACAGTCAGCTGATCAAACCCTCATTAACCACACCCTCTTCCTACAGGGGGCAGAACAACGTTCTGGGTCATCATAGGATCGGGCCTGGGCCTGACCTTTGTGGTCGTGATTGTCTATGTCGTTGTCAAACAGAGAGCAGGTCCCAACTCCATCATCTGACCAGGCCAGAGGAAGAGAATTTCTATCGTCAATGTGACCAGCAGGACTTCCTCAACAGACACTGTATGAATTAGAATATGGTTGTTTACTGAATTATTCTGATGGAACGCTCCAATCCTGCATGGCTTATAAATCCAAAGAGTGCTTTCTATTAGCCTACTCCAACCAATAGCTTTGTGCCATTTGTATGTGGTGTTGTTTTGAATAAGTCTTGGGCTGTGTCGATGTGAACATGTGGCGCGACACTACAAAGCATTCATTCACAAATCAAATCAATCAAATTTTATTTGTCACATACACATGGTTAGCAGATGTTAATGCGAGTGTAGCGAAATGCTTGTGCTTCTAGTTCCGACAATGCAGTAATAACCAACAAGTAATCTAACTCACAATTCCAAAACTACTGTCTTATACACACAAGTGTAAGGGGATAAAGAATATGTACATAAAGATATGAATGAGTGATGGTTTTGACTGGGCACAGAACACTATTTGAGTTGCCCGATGTAAACTAGCTTTTTACATGTGATGTTTGTGTATTGTGTCGCTAACTAACTATGTGTATATTGTCCATTTGATTTCAGCCTTGAATGTTGTTATATGCCGTATTTAACAGCCACTAACACTCATTCTCTACTTTATTTAGACATTTTTGTCAGCTTGCTTATGTTTATATGACCTGTGATGTGTGTGTTTCCATCTGACTGCTCTTCCGTTCAGACATTTAGTTCTCTCTTCGGAATGTCAATACTGTCAGGCTCAGCATTGTGTCAGAGATTCCGTTTCAGGAAGTCTTCTACTGCAACCTATTTAGGTGAGAATGATGCTGTCTTTCATTTCAATAGTGCTGCATCATTGGTTGAAAGTTTTGCATCGACAATGCAGGTGATGCATGCATACACAGCATTCACTGGTACAAACATCAACCAGTTATGCTCATTGAGTTAAAGCTTTGAAAGAATCAGTCTTTCACTGTGACATGTTCCTCTACTGTCTTTTGTATGCCATTGGGAACCTTTCTCTCATACATCACTGTAACACTGACACCTCCATACTAATCAGTGCAAACTAAGGTCAATTTAAAGAGAAGCATGAAAGTCCCTCTGTTATCCTGCCTACAGTGGCTCATATAAATACTTCCTTTTTCAGAATTGAGTGTGTGTCCTTTTTGTGTCACTCGGGTTTATCCTGGCGAAGGGGACTTCTGCCTTGCCAAGAAACACTTTGTGTGTGCAGCCTGACTGTTGCTATAACAACCTGGCTGCAGTGTAGACTTATAAGGGCAATTTGCCAGCACATTTAGCCCTTGAGGAAAAACCTTATATATTATACACACATGATCATTGTCAGAAACAAGTGTACAGTAGTGTACTTCCACAACAAACAAAGGCACAGGGTAGAAACACAAAATAGAGTCGACATACTGTAGACACTGAGGATTGGCAGCTGAGCCTTCTATAAATACACCCAATAAGCATCCAATTACTGAGCAATGTTTCTGGCAGACTGGTCACGCCGGTGCTGTTGTGCAGTGGTGGTACATTCTGATCACAGTGTGAGGCCTACACACTACATGCCGGAAAACTTGAGTCCAACAATCCAACCTGCTGAGTCTTGACAAAGCATGGGGTCTCCAAGCAGTGTGCGTATGGGAATCAAACATGCCCTGCAGAAAAGAGAGTAGAACTGCATTGTGAGTTCTCTCAAACCACCTATGTATATGAATCCACAGTCACACGGGAACTGTTTAGTTTGAGGCAAGGCAACACAGGTCATTGGGGTTTAATTTCAGATTAAAGAACTGAAAATTGTAACCGTAGCACCCTTCTGAAGTCATAGAACTCTATATGGGTATTTTCTAAAAACAGAACAGAGATGTCATCTGAATAGCTTGGGGTTGTGCTGCTGTAACAATACATGACAGCAAACAGAACTACAAAAGACCTAGCCTGTGATTCTAGGAGTAGGAATACATTTTGGGCTGAAATATATAATGGGTCTGATATATTAACTCTCATTGAACATGAAAATACAGATTCTAACTAAACCACAAATAATGAATAAAGGAAGAATTTGGGATGTAGGCCTAATGAGTTACCATTGAGGAGGTCTGGCCTTGATGCCTGTCAAACTTCCTTAGCCCCCTCTTCTCTCCCTCGGGGCCCTGCAGTCAGACACAGACTACGGTATGAGAGCCCTCGTTTGGTGAGGGAGGGCTTTTGTTAGTAATCACAGTTCACTTTGGAGTTGCCAAGCAGGACCAAGTCGGAATTCCACTCGCCTTTCAACTCCGACCATAGTGGACTTCAGCAAAGTCTGCAAAAAGATGGAAAACTACTTTCTAAAATGGATCCTAAACTTTTGCATGTTCTGCACCGGTAAGATGTTGCAAGAGACAACATTTTATTATTCATAAGATTTGCTTATTCTCTGTGGAGTCAAGGGTTATGGGACATCTGCAGTAGAGGCCCCCATTGTATCGACGAGTTTGTAGTTTGAAGACATGTTTGGCAATAGAATCGGTCATAAATGGTTTTAAAGCTCTTTGGCGAAATACTCTTATATAATATTGCAAGTATGAGTGTGTGAACTATTTACCTGTGCTTTGTCCACTGAAATTAAACTTGCAACCCAGAGAGGATGGCAAAGTGGAACCTGCATCCCACCCAATCTTACATCCACAGTGATACAAACAGATCATAAACACCTGCTAAAGTCACACAATAAAATCACTGCAAGCAACATTTTCTTTGTATTTGTAAATGTGATTTTATTTAACAAATATGAATGTTGCGGATATGCCAGCAATAATAGAACTCTCTAATTAGATTACGTGATGATCATGATGATAATGAAAAAGATTGTGAAAATGATGCGGATGAAGACAATGTAACGATGATGATAGTGATGATGATATTGTCCATGTCTCAGTGTCAGGTGAAGGATGCTCTCTGGAGCTGAAACCCTCCAGGGTGGTGGTGGGGTTTGGGGAGCCTGTTTCCGTCAGCTGTGAGGCCTCTCGCCCGGTGCGTGTCTTAGGCTGGGAGTCAGCCATAGGGGCAGCACACACCCAACAAGACCATGCTGTCCAATGGAAGGTGGACAGTCTGATCGACTGGATCGAGGAGCCTATCTGCTACGGAGTCTTCTTCACTGCACCCAGACAGTGTGAGGAGAAACTCAACCTCATTCTTTACAGTGAGTCAACCTGGCCTAAATAAAGCTGGCTTTTTATCTTAGCACAATTTAAGGCAGAGCATGGCTGTTGTACATGCATCAGGCCGTACTTCATAATAATGAATTCTATTTGTGACGACTACTACTAAATGTACGTGTTTTGCTTGATACACTAACCAGCTGATCTTTCACAGAGACTCCAGACAGTGTCACTATCAGCTCAGCGAACCACACTGGCCCCATGTTGGAGGGGAAAGAGTACCAGCTGCTCTGTGATGTCCAGAACATTGCCCCTGTTCAATACCTCACCCTGAGGTGGTACAGAGGGCAGACTGAAGTTTACAACCACTCTTTCTCTGATCTGACCCCAGCCTCCCCTGTCCAAGTATCCTCCATCCTCCTGATCACCCCAACCAAAGCTGATAACGGAGCCCAGTACAAGTGCGTGGCTCAGCTGGACTTGGGACCAGAGGGACCACAACCACCTCCTTCAGTGACATCAGAGCCTCTCAACGTCTCTGTGCACTGTGAGCCTATCCACTCAACCCAACCATTAATAGTTTCATGAGAAACAATGAAATACAATTGTGTTTGTGTATTCGTTTTTATGCAATATCCATCCCTTTCCCTTATTTTCTCAGACCCCCCATCCTTCCTCAGTCCTGAGGCTGAGACCCTGGACATTGGTATGGGGGATGAAATCACATTAAACTGCACGGCTACAGGAAGCCCCAGTCCTGTGTACAGCTGGCAGTCTTCAGATCCCAAAGAGAAGATGGAGGACCTACCTCTTTTTACCTCTTCCTCCTTGCTTCCAGGGACCTACACCTGCATTTCCTCTAATAAGATTGGCAAGAAGAGTAAGCAATTCATCATCAAGACTAAGTCTTAAGGTAGGAAGACACAGTGAAGGGGGCATTGTTAAATGCACACATTTAGAGGATAGAACTAGCACTCTCTACCATCACACTTGTTATAGAAGCCATTGTATGTGACTTTTCCCACAGTGGAGTGTTGGCTTTACAAAACAAAAGTCCACGTTTGGGGGATTAGCAGAGGGAAGATATTGTCTGTCTCTAATATCAATTGCATGGTTTTGTTACAGGTGTGAGAATGTCATCATTGTCAGCCAGACCATCGCACAGAAAAAAAGGAATCGCCTTACATTTTTAAAGACTTTGGTCATGTAATAGTTTATAGTAGCATATTGTGTTATGATTGATTATTGTTGTTGTTATTGCAACATAACGTATACTTTGATGTGTTTAAATATATATGTAGGGTATACATTTCACCTTCAGTGTGGAGAACCCTAGAACGAGAGGTAGTGTGAATAATTATATCCATTAATAAGCTATCCATTAACTTTATTTTGGAAATCTACGTTGTTTATGTTCTCTTTTTTACATGCATAAAAACACTAATAAAATGACAAATGTATATTTATATGGCCAGTTGGTTTTATTATTATCAATGATGGTAGGCTATTATTATTTTAAACTAGTAAATAATATTTATATTTCTTTTTTTTATTATAAAAATCTCATGCCCCACCCACATGCCTTTGCCTTGACGTTCTTCAAAACGAGTTTACGTAGAGACGTGGAAAACGTCTAAACGGAAATGTCTAGGGTTTCCTCCATAGCAAGCTAAAGCTACATTGTGCACTATTGTTATTTAGCAATAGTAAATATATTAGCTACCAATATCATTTCTAACAAGGTTTGAAGTTAGATAGTTACGTTGTATCATTAGACTCACATCTGTTATTTTCACTTTTAACGTGCTCTTGCTGCAAGCAACGTTTTAGCCTGCTAGCTAGAATGACAAGTAGGATAGACTACAGCGTGTGGGACCACATTGAGGTTTCAGATGATGAAGATGACACTCATCCAAACATCGATACACCCAGCCTTTTCAAATGGAGACATGAGGTAACGTTATGTCGAACGTTTGGGGCGGCAGGTAGCCTAATGGTTAGAGTGTTGGGCCAGTAACTGAAAGGTTGCTAGATCGAATCTGAGCTGACAAGGTAAAAAATGTGTCGTTCTGCCCCTGAACAAGGCACATTTACATTTACATTTAAGTCATTTAGCAGACGCTCTTATCCAGAGCGACTTACAAATTGGTGCATTCACCTTATGACATCCAGTGGAGCAGCCACTTTACAATAGTGCATCTAAATCTTGAGGCAGTTAACCAACTGTTCCTAGGCCGTCATTGTAAATAAGACCCTGTTCTTAACTGACTTGCCTAGTTAAAGGTAAAAAATAAATAAATACAAATTAGATAGCTAACTTACCACGTAGCTAAGTATCACATTATTAGCTAGCTTTCTAGATTTGCAGATGCGTTATGTAAACAGCCTCCAATCGCAGATAAACGCAATGGAAAGATATACAACGTCAAATGTTGTGTAGGTAGTTGTCCTTGATGAGATATCTTTGTCCTGACCCCTCTCCCCACCATCACCTAGGCGCGTGTGGAACGAATGGACCAGTTCATAAAGGCTGGGGAGGACCTGGAGAAGGGGCTAGCTGAATCTAAGCGCAAGTTGACTGAAGCACAGAAGAAGACCAAGAATCTGTCCAGTTCAGTCACGGACGATGCCAAAGCCGAGCTGAGCAAGGCACAGGCCGAGGAGAAGAGGCTGAAGAAGGAGGAGCGGGACTGGGAGAAGAAACTGGAGGACCACCGGCGGGAAGAGAAGAAGATGCCATGGAATGTAGACACACTCTGCAAGGAGGGTTTCAGCAAGGTGGGTTAAGTGTGTGGAACCACTGGTGCACCCTGGCTGCAGGTGATGGTTATTTGCTGATGCCACTTGACTTGCCCCCACTCCGATCTCTCTCTCTCACTCCTTCTGTCCCACTCCAATCTCTCTCTCACTCCTTGTCTCTCCTAGAGTGTTATGAATGTTAAGCCAGATGTGAAGGAGGAGACTGAGGAGCAGAAAGAGCAGAAACACAAGACCTTTGTGGAGAAGTATGAGAAAGAGATCAAACACTTTGGTGAGTCATTTTCCCATTCTTTGTTGTCCCCATTCTTTGTGGGTAGTTGTCATGGCCATGGTCTCTGTCTCTGTCAGGTATGATGAAACGCTGGGACGACAGCCAGAAGTACCTATCAGACAACCCTCACCTGGTGTGTGAGGAGACGGCCAACTACCTAGTCATCATGTGCATTGACCTGGAGGTGGAGGAGGTGAGTGCAGAACCGTAATACGACAAACCTCACCACTAATAACCCATTGGGGATTTCATCCGCTATACATTACCCCCGAGACCACTCATCAGGGTAATGTTCAGTAGGGCACAGGGTAGCAAAATGTTTTGAAACAGAAAATGATAGTGTTTCTTGTTGAACAAGTCCAGGTAGTCCTTCCCTGTTTCTGTCCATTTTCTTACATTTGGTACATAATTAACACAATCCTGGTGTAGAGAAGGTTATGAAGTAGGTTATGAAGTAGGTTAGTAAGTACGTTTATTTGCCCAAACATGCCTCAGTACGAAGTACACATGCAGTTTCCTTTTCTTGATACAGATGAGCATAGACAAGGGTTAATGTCAGTGTCCTGTTGATGTTTTCCTCCGGTAGAAGAAAGCGCTGATGGAGCAGGTGGCCCACCAGACCATAGTGATGCAGTTCATCCTGGAGCTGGCTAAGAGCCTGAAGGTGGATCCCCGCGGTTGCTTCCGTCAGTTCTTCGACAAGATAAAGGTTTGTTTGCGTGTAAAGGTGATACATTTCCCACTTGCACTCAATAGCAAAGTATATAGACTAACAGTTACATTTCCCTCTCTCAGACTGCAGATCAGCAGTATCAGGATGCCTTCAATGATGAGCTGGAGTCCTTTAAGGAGAGGGTGCGCGGCAGGGCCAAGATCCGCATCGAGAGGGCCATGAAGGAGTACGAAGAGGAGGAGAGACAGAAACGCCTGGGGCCCGGAGGACTGGATCCTGCCGAGGTGTACGAGTCCTTACCTGAGGTACAGGACATCTAATGCTGCACCTCCTCCATTTTGCACCGTCCTTCCATCATCATCCCTAGCTCTGTTTTTGCAAGTTAACGAAGCCATTTATTTTGTCCTTTTTGTAGGAGATGCAGAAATGTTTTGACGAGAAGGACATTGCCATGTTGCAGACTGTCATCACGAAGCTGGACCCAACGGTAGGTTACAAAACAATCCATTCCTGTGTTTTTGTTATATTGTTTTCCACGTGCTCAGGGCAAGCATACGACAACACACATTGTTCTACAAATGTAAAGGCACACTGAATAGTGACATAAAACCTCCTGAAGTTTTTATAAACTGGTGCTCTGAATGTCATTGTTCCCACCCGTCAGGAGGCTAAGGTCCACATGAAGAGATGCATTGACTCTGGGCTCTGGGTCCCTAACTCACGGGCAGACGAGGGAGATGACAAGGAGGAGGACGCTACTTATGAAGAGCTGAATAAGGAGATGGGCGAACAGAAGATAGAATGATTGACATGAATTGACTTTACGATGATGATATTTTCATCTATGTAGTCGTCACTTCTATTGCTACTCCCAATGTTTTTTCATGAATTTCTCCTTAACGCTTTGGAACAATGTAACCTCTCTGTGGTGATGTCCACTCTTTGTGGACAACAATATCACACCAATATCACTTGCTGAATGCTCTTCTTTTTTAAAAACAATTCTTGCTTGGGCCTTATTAGTAAAGCTGTATTCTTAAACGTGTGTGCCTGTACATAGTCTCTTTGTGTATGTGTGTCTGTACACTGTGTGTCAGCCAGCCAATCTGTTGTCTACCTTGTATTTGTGTGCTTTCAGTTGCTGGGGAACAAGTTTCTCTTTTTCATTCAATACTCTCACTACTGGTTCTACATGTATAGGGAAGGCAAGGCAGGATTTCAGTTCTTGATGTGATAGAATTATACATAGTGATGTAATGTGGGATAGCCTAGTAACTGAGGTTGAAATTGGATCATATCAACATGTGACATTTTGAATCCAGTCTACTGGCCCCTTACATCCTTTTTGCTCATTGTTTTCTCTCCTTAATTTGACCAGCAGGTGTCACCCCACATCAACTTTTAAGTTGATGAAGAATCACTTTTGAGTATTATTTGCTATTAAAAATAACACTGGTTTACATGTGTCAGGATAGGGTGTTCTTAAATTTAGATTTATTAGAAATATTGTTAGATTGTTTCACCTGTCTTCCATTGCATAATAATGTGCAGCAAACTATTATGGTCCAAACACACCAAGACAGTCATGAAGAGGGCATGACAACACCTTTTTCCTGTCAGGAGACTGAAATGGTTTGGCATGGGTTCCCAGATCCTCAAAAAGTTATACAGCTGCACCATCGAGAGCATCCTGACTGGTTGCCTCACGGCCTCGTATGGCAACTGCTCGGTATCTGACCATAAGGCGCTACAGAGGGTAGTGCGTACAGCCCAGTATATCACTGGGGCCAAGCTTCCTGCCGTCCAGGATCTATATACCAGGCGGTGTCAGAGGAAGGCCCAAAAAATTGTCAAAGACTCCTGTCACCAAAGTCATACTGGAGCACTAAGTCTAGGTCCAAAAGGCTCCTGAACATCCCCAAGCTATAAGACTAATGAACAATTAATCAAATGACCACCTGGACTATTTACATTGATCCCCCACTACTGCTACTCACTGTATAATCTATGCATAGTTCCTTTCCCCTACCTACATGTACAAATTACCTTGACTAACCTGTACCCCCCCTCCCACATTTACTCAGTACCGGTGCCTCCTGTATATAGCCTTGTTATTGTTATGTAATTCTGTGTTACTTCTTTATTTTTACCATTTTATTTAGTAAATATTTTCTTAACTCTATTTATTGAACTGCACTGTTGGTTAAGGGCTTGTAAGTAAGCACCTACACTACCTTTCAAAAGTTTGGGGTCACTTAGAAATGGCCTTGTTTTTGAAGGAAAATCATTTACATTACATTTAAGTCATTTAGCAGACGCTCTTATCCAGAGCGACTTACAAATTGGTGCATTCACCTTATGACATCCAGTGGAGCAGCCACTTTACAATAGTGCATCTAAATCTTTTAAGGGGGGTGAGAAGGATTACTTTATCCTATCCTAGGTATTCCTTAAAGAGGTGGGGTTTCAGGTGTCTCCGGAAGGTGGTGATTGACTCCGCTGTCCTGGCGTCGTGAGGGAGTTTGTTCCACCATTGGGGGGCCAGAGCAGCGAACAGTTTTGACTGGGCTGAGCGGGAGCTGTACTTCCTCAGTGGTAGGGAGGCGAGCAGGCCAGAGGTGGATTAACACAGTGCCCTTGTTTGGGTGTAGGGCCTGATCAGAGCCTGGAGGTACTGAGGTGCCGTTCCCCTCACAGCTCCGTAGGCAAGCACCATGGTCTTGTAGCGGATGCGAGCTTCAACTGGAAGCCAGTGGAGAGAGCGGAGGAGCGGGGTGACGTGAGAGAACTTGGGAAGGTTGAACACCAGACGGGCTGCGGCGTTCTGGATGAGTTGTAGAAACCCTATGTTCATCAATGGACAGAAAGTTCCACAGAATGGAATATAATCACATGCTATCAGAAACCGCTGCACTTAACCCCAGGTATAAGAAGTACCAGCAGCAGTAGTGCCACAAACGTCTGCTGGATGCTGTTTGACGAGAGAGCAACTGGGGATGCAGCACGAAGGAATCCCTCAGCAGATGCCCCAGGTATAAGAAGCACCAGCAGCAGTAGTGCCACAAACGTCTGCTGGATGCTGTTTGACGAGAGAGCAACTGGGGATGCAGCACGAAGGAATCGCTCAACAGATGCCATAAATGGAGGTCCGATCCTATTTGGAGGAGCCCCTGAGCTGGTGGAAGAACAAGGCCTCTGTCTACCCACAGCTTACTAGTCATGACAGGGAGACTCTGCATAGTGGCCACATCCGTTCCCTCTGAGAGGGTCTTCTCGAAAACGGGACAAATAATTACAGAGAGAAGAAACCGCATCAGCCCCTCAAAAGTGGGGCAGCTTGCATTTCTGAATGAAAATGTCTCATAAAATAAAAATATGGTCAGCATTGCTGTGTGCTGCTGGTTATAACATGGCAATAAAGAGAGAGAAAAGAGGGACTAGTTTAATGTTAAGTGGGATGCTGCAGTTTTGCACATTGTTATTTATTTTTCTTTGATATGGTGTAATATATTATTCTGTTCAGATTGTATTCGTTTTGAATGGTTCGATTTATATGCACTTTGTTATTATACATTAAAAATGTATACTTTAAATGCAAATGTTTAATTGCATTATTTTACATAACAAAACATGCATTTTTAAATACATTGTGGTTAAGGTAGAGTATGATTTCATTTTATAATTTAATTCGAATTGTTTTAACAACAATCATAGTCAAACTATCGCAAACTGTTTGACTTGGAAAAAATACAAAACATGTTTTTAAAAGAGCCGTTTGGGAGCCAAAAGAGCCGGCTCTTTTTGGTGAGCTGATCCGAACGAGCCGGCTCACTGAAAAGAGCCGGAAATGCCCATCGCTACCACCAAGCCAATTTGTGAGAGGTGCTTTAGGAAGCATGGGGTGAAATCTCTTCAGATTACCTCAACAAATTGACAACTAGAATGCCAAGGGTCTGCAAGGCTGTAATTGCTGCAAATGGAGGATTCTTTGATGAAAGCTAAATTTGAAGGGACACAATTATTATTTCGATTAACAATCATTATTTATAACTTTGTCAACGTCTTGACTATATTTCCTATTCATTTTGCAACTAATTTCATGTATGTTTTCATGGAAAACAAGGACATTTCTAAGTGACCTCAAACTTTTTGAATGGTAGTGTATTTCTTGAACTGCAATGTTGGTTAAGGGCTTGTAAGTAAGCATTTCACGATAAGGTCTACAACTGCTGTATTCGGCGCATGTGATAAATACAATTTGATTTGATCTATCCCACAAGCCTACTGTAATACAGCTGGTTCTAGGGGAGTGGCCAAAAGTGGTTTCGGTGTTTTCATTTTGAAACTGACTTCTCCCTCTATGCGCTTCACGGGCATGCGTAGGAGTAGGGGAAACACGCATTAGGAAATCATACGAAGAGTGGACTTCGGTTCAACCTGCATTGGGTTTTCTAACTATACGTTTTAGGGACGCAACTAAATGGTAAGAAATCTGTAGTTTGACAAATGTGCAGTACAATTTACAAATACCCGGGTTTATTCCAGCATTCGCGGGTAAAGCATACTATATCAGTATTATAGGAAGAGGGTTTTATGCCACTGGTTTACAATTGTTTACAGTACACAGTAGGCTATATGCCACCATATCCGCGAGCAATCAGTTCGATGACTAAGTGATTAATGTATTGGTGAGAATAGATTTTTAAAATGTGGAAACATTGGAGAAATTATATCCGGATTTTCATGTCATGTTATCTTTAAATTTGCGTCTTTACTGATGTTCATGTGCAATACCCGGAAGGCCTTACTAGAAAATATTGAATCATATCGCGAGTTCTCAGAACATGGTAATAATGCCGATCAATTACATGGTAACAAATCTATTTGATCCAGATGTGTTTACTTGCTACAATAAGGCTTACTTTGTAATTGAGTATAATTTTTGTTGTCGATATTAACAAAACCCATGTATAAAACGTATGTCCTTAAATTGTTATCTAATTTCCTTTTCAATTAGTGATTCTGCACCGCAAGACACTATTGAATTACTGCTTGTGGTAAATGCTGGATTACAGTGAAATACTTTTCTCTTACTTCCTACCTGGGACAGGTGTTGTGACCCAGCCTGGTCCATGATGTCTCGACGGGGCCGCTCCAAGAGTACCAGGACAGAGTCATCCACAGGCCAGTGTGAGCCTCCTCAGGGACCAGGTGTCCATGTCTATCTGTTTTGGACCAAGGCAGGGGAGCGCTATCTGACCCACACAGAGGGTAAAGTGACAGCTGAGGAGCTTTCCATCTCTGCAGCACAGACTGTGGGTAAGAACAAGTGCCATTTATTTTTTTCATGAAACAAACAATATTTTGTATGAGTATTGAGAAAGAATTTAGGACTCTCCGAATTTAGGACTCTGCTCTGTTACCTCATGTTTGAGGACATTGGCAGCCTGCCACATAAGGGTGTGTTTGGGTTGATTACCACAGGAATCTGGGTTTTACAGGGCATTCAGGAAAGTATTCAGACCCCTTCACAATTTCCACATTTCTTTTACATTACAGCCTTATTCTAAAATGGATTAAATAGTTTATTTTCCTCATCAATCACACATTACCACATAATGATTAAGCAAAAACAGCTTTTTAGAAATGCTTGCAAATGTATTAAAAATTGAAATATTTATGTAAGTATTCAGACCCTTTACTCAGTACTTTGTTGAAGTACCTTTGGCAGCGATTAAAGCCTCGAGTCTTCTTGGGTATCACGCTACAAGCGTGACACACCAGTATCTGGGGAGTTTCTCCCATTCTTTTCTGCAGATCCTCTCAAGCTCTGTTAGGTTGGATGGGGAGCGTTGCTGAACAGCTATTTTCAGGTCTCTCCAGAAATGGTCCTGAAGACACTCCTGCGTTGTCTTGGCTTTGTGCTTCGAGTTGTTTTCCTGTTGGAAGGTGAACCTTCGCTTCAGAGGTCCTGAGTGCTCTGGAGCAGGTTTTCATCAACGATGTACTTTGCTCTGTTCATCTTTCCCTCGATCCTGACTAGTCTCCCAGTCCCTGCCTCTGAAAAACATCCTCACCGCATGATGCTTCCACCACCATGATTAACTGTAGGGATGTTATTTGCCAGGTAATGAGATGTGCCTGGTTTCCTCCAGACGTGACGCTTGGCATTCAGGCCATGGAGTTCAATTTTTGTTTTCATCTAATCAGAGAATCTTGTTTCTCATGGTCTGAGAGTCATTTAGATGCCTTTTGGCAAACTCCAAGTGGGTTGCCATGTGCCTTTTATTTAGTGGCTTCCATCTGGCCACTCTACCAGCAAGGCCTAATTGGTGGAGTGCTGCAGAGATGGTTGTCTTTCTGGAAGGTTCTCCCATCTCCACAGAGGAAATCTGGAGCTCTGTCAAAGTGAACATACCTGACCAAGGCCCTACTTCCCTGATTGCTCAGTTTGGTTGGGCGGCCAGCTCTAGGAAGAGTCTTGGTATTTCTAAGCTTCTTCAGTTTAAGAATGATGGAGGCCACTGTGTTCTTTGGGACCTTCAATGCTGCAGAAATGTTTTGGTACCCTTCCCTAGGTCTGTGCCTCGACACAACCCTGTCTATGTACAATTCCTTCGACCTCATGCCTTGGTTTTTGCTCTGACATTCACTGTCAACTGTGGGACCTTATATAGACAGGTGTGTGCCTTTCCAAATCATGTCCAATCAATTGAATTTACCACAGGTGGACTCCAATCAAGTTGTATAAAACTTCTCAAAGATGATCAATGGAAACAGGATGCACCTGAGCTCAATTTCGAGTCTCATCGCAAAGGATCTGAATACTTATGTAAATAAGGTTTTAGAGTTTTTTTTTTTTTTTTTTTAGATTTGCAAAAATTTCTAAAAACCTATTTTCACTTTGTCATTATGGGGTTTTGTGTGTAGATTGATGAGGACATTTTAAAAATGTAATCCACTTTAGAATACGGCTGTACCGTAACAAAATGTGGAAAAAGTGAAGGGGTCTGAATACTTTATGAATGCACTGTATGTCATTGAAAGGGTGAATCCAAGGTGTGCGTGACCTATATATCTGTCCCCCTAGGTATCACTCCACTGTGTCATGTCCTGTTTTCCCTGTATGACCCTGAATCCCACTGTTGGTACAGTCCCAACCATTTCTTCAACTCAGAAGAGCAGACAAGACTGACACTCCATTATCGCATGAGGTTAGTTTGTGTGTGTGTGTTTAAAAAAAGGCCATCCGTCCCCTCCTCTCTACCTACATATCCCTCACACTCCCTTCAGTTTCCCTTGAGTCCCGTTAGTTTGGCTGTTCAGTCTACCATAGTTATCCAGAGAAGCATCAGCATTGTTCTGAACGGACATCCTGTGTAGGACCAGAACCCAGAGAAGCATCAGCATTGTTCTGAAGGACACCCTGTGTAGGGTCAGAACCCAGAGAAGTATCAGCATTGTTCTGAAGGACATCCTGTGTAGGACCAGAACCCAGAGAAGCATCAGCATTGTTCTGAAGGACATCCTGTGTAGGGTCAGAACCCAGAGAAGTATCAGCATTGTTCTGAACGGACATCCTGTGTAGGACCAGAACCCAGAGAAGCATCAGCATTGTTCTGAAGGACATCCTGTGTAGGGTCAGAACCCAGAGAAGTATCAGCATTGTTCTGAAGGACATCCTGTGTAGGACCAGAACCCAGAGAAGCATCAGCATTGTTCTGAAGGACATCCTGTGTAGGACCAGAACCCAGAGAAGTATCAGCATTGTTCTGAACGGACATCCTGTGTAGGACCAGAACCCAGAGAAGCATCAGCATTGTTCTGAAGGACATCCTGTGTAGGGTCAGAACCCAGAGAAGCATCAGCATTGTTCTGAAGGACATCCTGTGGAGGATCAGAACCCAGAGAAGCATCAGCATTGTTCTGAAGGACATCCTGTGGAGGACCAGAACCCAGAGAAGCATCAGCATTGTTCTGAAGGACATCCTGTGTGGGATCAGAACCCAGAGAAGCATCAGCATTGTTCTGAACGGACATCCTGTGTAGGGTCAGAACCCAGAGAAGTATCAGCATTGTTCTGAAGGACATCCTGTGTAGGGTCAGAACCCAGAGAAGCATCAGCATTGTTCTGAAGGACATCCTGTGTAGGGTCAGAACCCAGAGAAGCATCAGCATTGTTCTGAAGGACATCCTGTGTAGGACCAGAACCCAGAGAAGCATCAGCATTGTTCTGAAGGACATCCTGTGGAGGACCAGAACCCAGAGAAGCATCAGCATTGTTCTGAAGGACATCCTGTGTGGGATCAGAACCCAGAGAAGCATCAGCATTGTTCTGAACGGACATCCTGTGGAGGACCAGAACCCAGACAAGCATCAGCATTGTTCTGAAGGACATCCTGTGGAGGACCAGAACCCAGAGAAGCATCAGCATTGTTCTGAAGGACATCCTGTGGAGGACCAGAACCCAGAGAAGTATCAGCATTGTTCTGAGCGGACATCCTGTGGAGGATCAGAATCCAAGTCCCAGTCAGCATAATTGTGCTAGCGGGAGCCGACCGCTCAGACTGGCTAGGGCATACCAGCCAACTGTTTTTATAGTGTGTGTGTGTGTGTGTATGTGTGTGTGTGTGTGAGAGAGAGTTAGTATTGGTCTGTATGGGGAGATGATGCACTGTATGCTTTTGCGTACAGGCATATTTATATAGGGAATTTTCTCTTTCTGTTCCCAGGTTTTACTTTCGGAATTGGCATGGGTTGAGTGAGAAGGAACCGTCAGTGTCGCGATATGCCCCACGGTCAGGGACAGAGCACAGGGGCTCACCTCTACTAGAAATGACCTCCCTGGAATACCTCTTCTGCCAGGTGAGTTTCAGAATGAGGCGTGTTTTATCCAAAATGTGTTTGTATTCATATATTCCTGTGGAAGTGTGCATTAACATAATATTCCTGTGTCACACAAACGTTTTCGTATTGTGAAATAAGTCATTTCCCTTTTGTTTCGCTTAGGCAAAGTTTGATTTTGTGAATGATGTCACGCCGATGGAGGATGCTCAAGGAAAGGAAGAGTTGAGTCGCTTTAAGAATGAGAGTCTGGGGATGGCTGTGCTGCACCTCTCTCACCAGGCCCTGCGCTCGGGCTGCACGCTACAGGAAGTGGCCAAGTCTGTCAGGTAAGCCATGAGTCAGAGGGGATGGGTGCATTGCTTCAGGAAGGGCTTTGACAAGGTTTCAGACATTACTATAGTCTGAGGCTGTGTTGAAAATGACACCTTATTCACTATCAAAACTAGTGCACTATATAGGGAAACTAGTGCCATTACAAACGCAGCCGTAATGTTTTGATTGACTTCCATATTCCCCTTGCCATACTGTAGCTTCCTGCGCTGCATTCCGAGATCCTTCTCCAAACACATAGCGAGGGACAACTTCCTGACCAAGATCCGTATCCGGCGTGTGTTTGCTGACTTTGTGAAGACCTTCCAGGAGCACACTGTGGACGTAGGACGCCTGGGCTCCCAGGAGGTCATGTATAAATACCTGTCTACTCTGGAGCACCTAGCCCCCCGTTTTGGTACCGAGACCTTCCTCGCGGCCCAACTGGAGCTGAGGAAGGACGGGGCCGACGGGAGCGGCTCCTACCTCAACACCAGCCACGCCCATGGGGCCTCTGACCCTGAGAACGTTGGCCCTCGGGTCATGCATGAGGTCATGGTGTCTGGTACCAAGGGGATTCAGTGGAGGAAGATGACAGTGCAGAACGTATGTCTGTCCCATTGGATGTTTATCAGGCTCTTTGACTGCTAGTTAGAACTGTGCCTTTGTGTGTTTCTCGTAGTATGCCTTCTGTAGGATGCTCTGTAAGTTGTGTCTATCTGTTCTAGCCTCAGGCCAACAGTTACTTTGGGAACGATTACTTAGGGAATCGGAAAAGTGTGAAGCAATCGCCCCTCCAGCAAGAACCCAAATCCTCTGACACATGGACATCTTTCTGCGACTTCCCTGAAATCTCCCACATCACCATCACTGGAGCCAACGTCAGCATCATAAAACAGGACAACTTCTCTATGGTTCGAGCACCTGCCTCTCAACTGCTTTCTGTTGGGCCCCAAACCTATCTTGAGATACACACACGTAGCTCCATGTTTTGTGCAAATCCCCCATTGACAACATTGCATGATTTATGCGAAAACCTAAGTCAAGTGTGCAGATCTCAAGTTAAGTTTGTGTGTGAAGTTGCATCTTACTATATGATGTCTGTATGGAAGCAGAGTATCTGACTGCGAAATGCGTGTAGGTGGTGTTTTCTGAGGATGATATGTTTATATGTGTGTAGGAGGTTCAAATGAATTCCAGCCTTGAGGCTTTGTCTTTCGTCTCCCTGCTGGACGGGTACTTCCGGCTTACTGCAGACGCACACCACTACCTGTGTCACGAGGTGGCTCCGCCCAGAGTAGTGCTCAGTGCCACCAATGGCCTCCATGGACCAATGAAGTGAGTAACACACACACACACACACACACACTGCCCTGGCTCCCACTGCAATTCTGACTGTCTTTTTCAGTGATGACTTTGTGCTGCAGAGACTGAGGAAGGAAGCAGTTGAAGAGGGAGCCTTTCTTGTGCGCTGGAGCGTCCTCGACTACCACCGCATCATATTAGCTGTTCTAAACAAGAGTCAGGTAAACGTCCCTCCGCCCCAAGCCCTGAAGGACGAGGCACATGGAAAATGTTGAGTCCAAAAATATAAAAAGCAATACAATGTCATTAGAAGTTATATATTTGGATGCATGTGTGTGTCTTTGCTGGCTTCCTATAGAATGGACAAGCTGCAATCCACAAGCAGTTCAGGATCCTGCATAGTGGTTCAGTGTTTGCTCTGGAAGGCTGGGACCGGGAGTTCTCCAGTGTCAAGGAGCTCACCGACAACCTTAAGACCTTTGTGCTCAAGTCTGGCACGGACAATTTCACTGTAAAGAAATGCTGCCTACCCCGACCTGCAGGTTAGCTTGTGTGTAATGTGTTTTTTTTAAATAGATGTGCATTGGTGTTGTGCTGCCCCTAACATACGACAGCTCAACATATTTATTTATTTTATTTATTTTACCTTTATTTAACCAGGCAAGTCAGTTAAGAACAAATTCTTATTTTCAATGATGGCCTAGGAACAGCGGGTTAACTGCCTGTTCAGGGGCAGAACGACAGATTTGTACCTTGTCAGCTCGGGGGTTTGAACTTGCAACCTTCCGGTTACTAGTCCAACGCTCTAACCACTAGGCTACCCTGCCGCCCCAAATATGTACAGATGTGTGTCCATGTTTTCCTATACTGTATTTGAATGAGTGTTTGTGTGCTGCAGAACTGTCCAACCTCTTGGTGATGAGGCAGGGTGCGGACCAGTGTGTTCAGCCTGACTCTGTGGCCCTCTGTCTGACTCAGCTGAGGTTCCATCAGATCAAAGACAAGGAGATCACCCAGGTGAGAGAGAGGGCATTCTTCTCTTCTATACATCTCTCTGTCAGCACCCTCCTTTGTGTATTTTTCACCTGGGTTATATTCAGTAGGGCACACCGTAGCGAAACACTTTGCAACAGTACCTCCCAGTTTCACTAAATTCCAATAAATTTTTCCCTACTGAACACTGATGTTCTTCTCTATCTTTGTCCGGTTTGTACCCAGTACTTCTAAAATGGCTGTTTGTCCCTGTGCTCAGGAGCAGCATCTGGGCCGTGGGACCAGGACCAACATCTACTCGGGCATTCTGTTGGTGTGGGGTGGAGCAGAGGAGGAGGAGGAGGATGAGGAGGACAAGTGGAACAACAATCTTACTGATCGCAAAGAGATCCGAGTGGTTCTTAAGATCTTGGACCAGAGCCACAAGGACATAGCATTAGTGAGTTACCATTACTGTATCATTATCCTCTTACAGGAATTGATTGCGTGATGAGTAACCTTACCTGAGACCTGAAGACTTTAGCTCTGTGTGATAATGCCTGGACTTTAGCTCTGTGCGTTAACACCATCCCAGGTTCCACCCCAGTTTGCCACAATCACACAACGGTTTCTTAAGTACCTTGTTGGTTCTAAACTACCGTTTTCACCAATTCAACTCTGTTGAATGTGAACCTTTGTTTACAATGTCATGATAATCCTTCCTCTTTCCTGTCCTCTCGTAGGCGTTCTTTGAAACAGCCAGTCTGATGAGCCAAGTATCTCACAGTCACCTGGTCTTTGTACACGGCGTGTTTGTCAAAGGATCTGAGAGTAAGTCACCATGGCACTACTCAACCTCACACTTCCTCATTCAGCTGTGCAACTTCCTTCTTCAGCACTGACACTTCCCTCTCAGAAGGTTAATTGTATTGGTTGTTTGAATTACTAGGCAACGGGACTGGTGTACAGTGCAATCACAAGCCTGACTCTCAGCCAAACCATAGCCCTTTAATTAGAATCAATACATTGAAGTGTCGCTCATCTCTAACAGTAAGTGGTGTGATCCTTGATAATAATCCTTGTCTTTAACCTGTGCAGACATCATGGTGGAGGAGTTTGTGGAGTTTGGGCCTCTGGATGTGTTCCTGCGAAGGGAAAGGGCGCTGGTCACTCCTCAGTGGAAATTTACTGTAGCCAAACAGCTGGCCAGTGCCCTGAGCTACCTTGTAAGTCAGCCTGATACCCTCACATCACAACAAACTAAGATTACTCCTCACTCATTGTATGAAACAATGATCTTTTAGGATGTTGATCTCCTGTCTTCTGTGATAGTCCCTCCGTTTCAAACTCTAAACCCTTGTGTCCATAGTTAATGTATTGCCAACCATCATCTCCCACTATTGAGTGTCCTGAATGTACTTTATGTTGTTACCTATACCACATGGTTACTACAGGAGACTAAACAACTGGTACATGGTAACGTCTGTGCCAAAAACATTCTGGTGGCTCGCCGTGGTCTGGAGGAGGGCACCTTTCCCTTCGTTAAGCTGAGTGATCCAGGCATTGCCCTCAACGTGCTGTCCAGAGAAGGTTCGTTCCTACTTGACCAATAAAACAGTTGGTTCCTACCAGACCACATCAATGTTGGGCAACACTCACTACATGAGAAATAGAATCTCTCCACAGTGAGTTATTTTGTCAACCCTCAATTTCCGTCTCTGGTGATTTTGTTTGATCTTCATTCTTTTAGATCAGATTGAGTCACAGGAAGCCCTGTGTAAACCACTTCCTGGTTGCTGTGAGGCCCACTTCCTGGTTGTCTTGTACTTATCATCATATTGACACTTAGCAGGAAGGCTTTAGAGGTTATTTAGTTTGTGCTGTGAGACCATGTGATTCATGAACCTACTGAATGTAGTGGTATTATATAGCCTGGTCTGACTTAGACTGTCTGTATGCCCTACAGAGCGTGTCGAGCGAATTCCATGGATCGCCCCGGAGTGTGTGCCAAGTGGTGCCCCATTCGGCAGAGCTGCTGACCAGTGGAGCTTTGGAGCCACACTGCTGGAGATCTGCAACAATGGAGATTTGCCCATGAGTGGCAGCACGCTCACTGAGGTACACACAGCCCTATCATCACTGCCCTTCAATTCTCCTCCCTCTAATCATAACTCATTTTTCTGCCATCCTCTTACCATTCCTGTGATTCATACTGAACCCTGACGTCTACCCTGCCAACAGAAAGAGCGTTTCTATGAGACGCGGAGTCGCCTCACCGAGCCCTCGTCGCAGGAACTGGCCAGCTTCATTAGCATGTGTTTGACCTACGAACCCCGGGAGAGGCCGTCCTTCCGCACTGTGCTTCGAGACCTCACTGAACTACAGATCAAGAGTATGTCCTCTCCTTTTATTCTTTGGATCACAGTCTGTTTCTCTCCGTTTCCTCTTCTAGCATTTAGATTGACCACATTTTCGTGATTGATTAGTGTTGCTTTAATGTTGCTCTCCTGGTTTCTGATCAGATCCTGACATATCCCCCCTGGAGTCTCTCCCGGACGCTGACCCCAACGTTTTCCTCAAACGCTACTTGAAAAAGATCCGGGACTTAGGGGAGGTGAGTTAATTTCCCCGCAGGACAACATGACTCTTATAAACCCCTCTGTGCTCTTCATCTTCTGTTGTGCTTTGTGATCTACTAGCGTTATGGAAAACATTATTCCCTGGCCTCCTTCTAACTGAGAGAATGCTTTGTGCTCTCTCTCTGTCTCCAGGGTCACTTTGGGAAGGTGATGCTCTATGTGTATGACCCAGCCAACGACGGGACAGGGGACTATGTAGCAGTGAAGGTCCTGAAGCATGAGGGAGGCAGTCATCTCCATGAAGGCTGGATGAAGGAGATTGAGATCCTCAAGTCTCTTTACCACAGCAACATAGTCAAGTACAAGGGCTGCTGCTCTGAGCTGGGTGAGTGGCATGTGATCCAGTCCAGCTCACCTGTCTGTCATCCACCTGCTGTATATGACTAGCTGTCTCATTTTCATACAATGCTTGTTCAGTACGTTTCTTGCTTGGCTCCTTCCTACATATGACATGTTCGTGTGTGGGGGGTTTCCAGCATCTGTTCACATATACATGTGTAGGGTAGTGTCTGTATGTATGAGTGACTGCTGTAAATGCCTGTTTCGTTGTCTCCACAGGAGGGCAGACGGTGCAGCTGATTATGGAGTTCCTACCGCTGGGCAGCCTTAGAGAGTACCTAGCCAAACACCGCCTGGGCGTGGCTCACAGCCTCCTCTTTGCACAGCAGATATGCCAGGTGAGACAGGAGCACTGCACGGGGGGCTGGTAATATAAAATACAGTTGAAGTCGGAAGTTTACATACATCTTAGCCAAATACATTTAAACTCAGTATTTCACAATTCCTTACATTTAATCCTAGTAAAAATGCCCTGTCTTAGGTCAGTTAGGATCACCAATTTATTTTAAGTATGTGAAATGTCAGAACAATAGTAGAGAATGGTTTATTTCAGCTTTTATTTCTTTCATCACATTCCCAGTGGGTCAGAAGTTTACATACACTCAATTAGTATTTGGTAGCATTGCTTTAAATTGTTTAACTTGGATCAAATGTTTCGGGTAGCCTTCCACAAGCTTCCCACAATAAGTTGGATGAATTTTGGCCCATTCCTCCTGACAGAGCTAGTGTAACTGAGTCAGGTTTGTAGGCCTCCTTGCTCACACATGCTTTTTCGGTTCTGCCCACACATTTTCTATAGGGTTGAGGTCAGGGCTTTGTGATGGTCACTCCAATACCTTGTCTTTGTTGTCCTTAAGCCATTTTGCCACGAATTTGGAAGTAGTGACCAAGCTTTAACTTCCTGACTGATGTCTTGAGATGTTGCTTTACTATATCCACAGAATGTTCCTCCCTCATGATGTCATCTATTTTGTGAAGTGCACTAGTCCCTCCTGCAGCAAAGCACCCCCACAACATGATGCTGCCACCCCCGTGCTTCACGGTTGGGATGGTTTTCTTCGGCTTGCAAGCCTCCCTCTTTTTCCTCCAAACATAACAATGGTCATTATGGCCAAACAGTTCTGTTTTTGTTTAATCAGACCAGAGGACATTTCTCCAAAAAGTATGGTATTTGTCCCCATGTGCAGTTGCAAACCGCAGTCCGGCTTTTTTGTGGCGGTTTTAGAGCAGTGGCTTCTTCCTTGCTTAGGGGCCTTTCAGATTATGTCGATATAGGACTCGTTTTACTGTGGATATAGATACTTTTGTACCAGTTTCCTCCAGCATCTTCACAAGGTCCTTTGCTGTTGTTCAGGGATAGATTGTAACTTTTCGCACCAAGGTACTTTCATCTCTAGGAGGAAGAACGCATCTCCTTCCCACAGCTGCGTGGTCCCATGGTGTTTATACTTGCGCACTATTGTTTGTACGGATGAACATGGTACCTTCAGGCGTTTGGAAATTGCTCCCAAGGATGATCCAGACTTGTGGAGGTCTGCATTTTTTTCTGAGGTCTTGGCTGATTTCTTTTGATTGTCTCATGATGTCAAGCAAAGAGACACTGAGTTTGAAGGTAGGCCTTGAAATACATCCGCGGGTACACCTCCAATTGACTAAAATAATGTAAATTAGCCAATTATTAGCCATTATCAGAAGCTTCTAAAGCCATGACATAATTTTCTGGAATTTTCCATGTTGTTTGAAGGCACAATTAACTTCTGACCCACTGGAATTGTGATACAGTGAATTATAAGTTAAATAATCTGTCTGTAAACAATTGTTGGAAAAATTACTTGCCATGCACGAAGTAGATGTCCTAACCGACTTGCCAAAACTATAGTTTTGTTAACAATTTGCGGAGTGGTTGAAAAAACAAGTTATTCATGACTCCAACCTAAGTGTATGTTAACTTCCAATTTCAACTGTATATGTAATCTAGATTATTTCTAGGGTTCTGTTTAGTTCTGTAGCTGGTACACTGCTTGGGTTCAAGTTGAAGATTTGCTATCCAATATTGGAATATTGTTTTATACAACAATAGATTAAAGTACTCTATTTTCTTCTCTAACCACTACTCTCTTTCACCTTGGTCTCCCTCATCGCTCCTCCTGCTCCTTCTGCTTTTTTTCCTTTTTAAGGGGATGGATTACCTGCACTCGAAGCGATACATCCACCGGGACTTGGCTGCCCGGAACGTACTGGTGGAGAATGAGTATCTGGTGAAGATCGGGGACTTTGGCCTTACCAAATACATCCCAGAGGGAGATGTTTACTACCGCGTGCGTGAGGATGGAGACAGTCCTGTGTACTGGTGAGTCCTGGAGCCATTACTTCCCTGCTGGGCTCTGGGCTGCTAATTTAGAGTCCAGATGTTGGCATTAAAAAGGTGTTTGACTTATTTTACAGGTATGCGATTGAGTGTCTGAAGGAGAGCAAGTTTTCCTTCTCTTCAGACATTTGGTCCTTTGGCGTGACGCTCTATGAGGTCCTGACCCACGGTGACCATCGTCAGAGCCCTCCAGTGGTACGAAATGACACCCTCCATCTCTCTCAAACTAGCTCAGTCTAAATCTGCATGATCCATTTAATCAAGGACACCAACCTTTTGCATAATACTGATACAGTCAGTGTGTGGTTTTGAGTGTATTAATTGTGACTTGTGCGTTTTGTATGTGTTTTTTTATAGAAGTTTGTTCAGATGATGGGTAACGTGCAGGGTCAGATGACGGTGATGGTGCTGATTAAGCTGCTGGAGAAACACAATAGGTTGCCCTGCCCCCGAGACTGTCCTAGCGAGGTCAAGCATACAGCTAAACACTCTCACACAGTCTTCATTATTTCTGTAAGCCAAATGCACCTAGGGAAACGAACCTGTCTTGTTTTCAACAGGTCCACATGTTGATGCAGCATTGTTGGGACTTTGACCCCACGAGACGGCCATCTTTCAAATCCCTCATGGAGTCCATCGAAGCGATTCGCAAGACATACGAACGGCAACCCAATATGTGGCTGGCCCAAATTAGCCAATGAGAACCGTACTTTTTCACAGGCCAGCTGGCCTTACTCCTGTATGCCTCAGCACTTTGCTACAAGTCTACTCTAGAGTCTACACCACACCCTGCACCACGGTGCCCTCTGTCTGTTCTGAAGGAGTAGACTGCTCTTTGTATTAATGAATTGGAACTCAGGTTTTTAGTCATTCCCATCTATTCATTCATATAGATGAGCCCTTAGTGATGGCACTTGTTTTATTTTGATGCGACAGATATTGTTTTTTTAGGTGTGAAATTCCCTGAATGGCAGCTATAGTGCTGTCTCGGGAGGAGAACCGGGTCCATGTTCCATGACTGATCCAATTAGTTGCTACATTTTAGCCCGAGTTGGAGGATCCCTATCATATGAAATATGATTTGTCACTCATAATGTTCACAAGATTAATATAACACTTTAATTGAAGCATGTATATTACCAACCGTTTCTCTTTATTTCTGTATTGATGTAAATATTAAACATTTGCTGTTTTTATTGTATCATATGTTTTTCCTTATGTCTGTATGTATTAAATGTTTGAGTGGGCGAATGTTGAAAATTAAGCATTTGTATCCCTGTGTATCACTGTGTTTAATCAATTTGACCAAAGTCCAAAAAATGTAGGTTGTAAATTGTTAGCTACATCATTTATAACACTTTCACTGAATGTAAATGACCAATTGTGTATTTATTTTAAAAAAGGGTGTTGAGTGCAAAGCAAAGGGAAGTTTTCTTGTGTTTGTCAACTTGAGCAAACTGCCTACTCAGGTCGGATAAGATAAATGCTAAGGTCCAGTGTGCCAAGAGGCGAAAGCTAATTTGATTTTATGCCTAAATATTTTCCCAATGAGTTGAGCTTTTCTAAAATAAAGTACATTTTTCTCTGTCAATCATGGACATACACAGCTGAATATAATGAAAATACCTCAACTTCTATTGAATCAGAAATGATATAGTGATTTTCTCCATATTTTCATACCGGTAATTCAATTCAATGTACTGGATCATGTGGGTTTGTTGAACTTGCAGTGGGCATCACTGGTTTTGATATATGACAGGCAAGCTACAGTACAACTACCCGCCCCGCTCATGACGTGTTATAAAAATAATGCATCCTCTCGTCCAATTAGAAACCGAGTTGCGCCCATGTGTGTATTGTTTAAACTGCTCAAATCTGACGGTGTTGTCAGTTTCAGAAAACTTCCCAAGCAAAAGTGATGGAGGCCGCGGCGTCCGTTAGCGCAGTTGCCAGAGAAGAAAATCCAAATGCAGGGCCCAATTTCGCTAGCCGTCCATTTCACGAAAACTATGACCCCGCTGTCGAACACGAGAATTGGGTGTCCAGGGATCCCGAACTCGAGCCCAGTGATGGGGATGCATCATCGGACAACAAGTGTCAGCGAAGGGTCGATGAAGAGTTGACGACGCTTAGCCCTGAAGAGATTGAGAGTCGCTTGGACAGAACTCGTCGAGAGTTTTACAATCGCCGGAAAATCATAATTAAAAACCTGCCATCCGATGTTAGCAATCAGGTAAGTTTCCTAAACTTCCTTTTAGTCTTCACAAGCGTTAGAAAGCTAACGCAGGTCAGTAATTGCATCAGATCATGTCAAGCCCAGGCTGCAGCTGTTGAATCTAATAAATATAAAAAATAAATTACCATACCCTTGCCATGAAATTGACATCTAGCTTTTACCAGCGAATTTGGGTTCGCTGGCTTTTGGCGATTTCTATATTTCTAGCTAGCTTCTCTTACCGTTAGCTAGCATAGTTTCCTAGTAACTAACAATGCTTTGCTGACTAATTGTCTTTCCTAATTATGTCGCGAATAAACTTTGAGGTCTCAACGTATCTGGGACGTGGTAGGTGATGTGTGGTGGTTATTCACGGCATGGCTGCAATTGCCCACTCCAGCATCACGCGTGGTTGATGGACAAGTTGAAAGTGCAGAATTAAAATCCTCGTGCGGAAAGGCAATGCTAGTTGCTAACGTTAGCAAAACTGTTTGTTTTGTTTTGACCAGTAATTGTCAGGCTATGGATTGACATGCATTGTATGTGACTGGTTCAAACGTGTAGTTTTAAAATATTTTCAGTTAATTTCCCTCATTGAAACAAACTTAATGTCCCTGGAAATAAAAAGTTGGAACATGCTTGACTCGTGGGGAACTGTGGCCTGTGCGCGTTTCATTGTTTGCCTGGGTGCATATTGGGAGTTCGAGATGGGAACGTGAGTAGCAGTGACAAAGGGTTGAAGGTGTAGAGGGAACGTAGCCGTTTTCAGAAAATGCTAGACAGCATTGCGATTCGTTTGTGGAACAGGCAAAGCGTTGTGGAACAACCATTTCTCCTATCACAGTGACTGGGCAACTGTTTTCCACCATTGCCCAATAGCTAGGGATGACTTTGCTTTTGTTACATGTTGGCAAAGACACCTGTTGTAATCAAGCAATCATTCTATTTAAAAAAATCAATACTGATGAGCATTTAGGCACTACAGATTGTGTATACTCGTATATAGTTGTGGAAAGCACTTGCCTATATCCCACTATCCCTAATTGGACATTTAGACCCCCCCCCCCAAAAAAAAAAAAATAATAATAATGGAAAGCTGGTCAGTGAATAAAAGTAGACATGTAGATGTGCTACACAACAGATGCTTTAGATTAGGAATGTTAACACATCCCATTAGTTTGTCATGCTCTCAAGTGATTGTAGTGTTTAACACTTAATTTTAAGCTTAATTTATGCCTACAATACTACACCATTGTATGGTTAAAAGAGACCTGTACTAATCTGGGAATATCACATTTGAAGTGTTCTGTGGTAATTGGAGAAGAATAACACATTAATGTATTAAGGTAATGGTATTCATTTAGGGTAAGTTATTAGTTTAGCAGAGGTGGGCTATCACTGCTAAATCGTTGCTTCCATGCCCAAAAATGTGATAGAACCAACAATCACAAAAGTAAAAACTAGATGGGGAGAATGGCATAACACCGCATAAGCCCAGGCAAGATGTGTACAATTGCAAGGGGGAGAAAAAGCCAAATTATCTCTGGCCAAGGAGGGCTTTTAAAAATGTTGGCTGGAGAATGCTGTGGCAAAAAAAATATGGGGGAAACGCTGACTGTAGCTAACCACACTTTCTCCCTTTCAGGAGGTTCATGAGCTGTTGCGCAACTATGATTTGAAGTACTGCTTTGTGGACAAATACAAGGGAACAGGTAAGTAAAACAAAGATTAAAATATAAATCCCAGTAAGACTACTTGGATGCAGCAGGCTCTCTGACCGAGCTAGACAGATTCCTCAACTCTCTTCCTATTTTGAGCAATGTAACCTTCCACATATTTCTTCACAAGGTCTTAGCTCATGTTCTCTTCCCTCAGCTTTCATCACACTGCTCCATGGGGAGCAGGCACAATGTGCCATCAAAGAGTTCCACCAGCACATGCTCCGGGAGAGGGAGATCTCTGTGCAGCTGCAGCCCACCGACGCGCTGCTGTGCATCGCCAACCTGCCCCACGCTTTCTCCCAGCAGCAGTTTGAGGAGCTGGTGAGACCCTTCGGCAACCTAGAGCGCTGCTTCCTGGTCCACAGCGCCTCCACTGGCCACTCCAAGGGCTACGGCTTTGTGGAGTACATGAAGAAGGACTCTGCGGCTAGGGCTAAGTCTGAGCTGCTGGGGAAGCAGCTGGGCTCGAGGATGCTGTACGTCCACTGGACTGAGGTGGGCTCCCTCACCTACCTCCTGCTGCACTCCAGGTGTCTCTGTGTGGACCGTCTGCCCCCCAGCCTGCTGACCGCCCAGGACCTCAGCAATGCCCTGGCCGACACGCACGCACCCATCTTCTGCCAGGTCAGTCGCATGCGGACAGGAACTCCAACGCCCTCTCATACAAACTTACACTGATATTTTCAGAGGATTTAACATGTGTATCTGGCTCTCATGAATAGTGTATATCTAGTAGCTTTTCTCAGTTAAATTTGTATCTGTGGCTCCAGTATACTCTAGTAGCAAGCAGAACATGCCTGCTTGTACTTTTGACACTACTTTTTACTTTTGTCATGAAAGCTGTTCCGACTGTTTCCCTCTAGGTTTTTTTAAGCAGTGGTGGCAGAGTTAGCGTGGGCATGGCTAATGGCACGGTATTATAGGCCCTCTTGGCCTCAAACACCATTTTGTTTTAAGCTAATGTCCTGCAGTTCAGTTCTGAGGCCTGTAATTTATCATCGGTACACTTCAACAATGACAGACAAAATTAGATTTTGTTTTCTCCAGAACATCACATTGTAGGATTTTTAATGAATTTATTTGCAAATTATGGTGGAAAATAAGTATTTGGTCACCTGCAAAAGTTTCTCAATACTTTGTTATAAACCCTTTGTTGGCAATGACAGAGGTCAAATGTTTTCTGTAACTCCCTCCAAAGATTTTCTATGGGGTTGAGATCTGGAGACTGGCTAGGCCAATCCAGGACCTTGAAATGCTTCTTACGAAGCCACTCCTTCGTTGCCCATGCGGTGTGTTTGGGATCATTGTCATGCTGAAAGACCCAGCCACGTAACATCTTCAATGCCCTTGCTGATGGTAGGCTTTGTTACTTTGGTCCCAGCTCTCTGCAGGTCATTCACTAGGTCCCCCCGTGTGGATCTGGGATTTTTGCTCACCGTTCTGGTGATCATTTTGACCCCACGGGGTGAGATCTTGCGTGGAGACTCAGATTATCAGTGGTCTTGTATGGCTTCCATTTCCTAATAATTGCTCCCACAGTTGATTTCTTCAAACCAAGCTGCTTACCTATTGCAGATTCAGTCTTTCCAGGCTGGTGCAGGTCTACAATTTTGTTTCTGGTGTCCTTTGACAGCTCTTTGGTCTTGGCCATAGTGGAGTTTGGAGTGTGACTGTTTGAGGTTGTGGACAGGTGTCTTTTATACTGATAACAAGTTCAAACAGGTGCCATTAATACAGGTAACGAGTGGAGGACAGAGGAGCCTCTTAAAGAAGTTGTTACAGGTCTGTGAGAGCCAGAAATCTTGCTTGTTTGTAGGTGACCAAATACTTATTTTCCACCATAATTTGCAAATAAATTCATAAAAAATCCTACAATGTGATGTTCTGGAGAAAACAAAATCTCATTTTGTCTGTCATTGTTGAAGTGTACCTATGATGAATATTACAGGCCTCATATTTTTAAGTGGGAGAACTTGCACAATTGGTGGCTGACTAAATACTTTTTTGCCCCACTGTATGTATATATATATACTGCTCAAAAAAAATAAAGGGAACACTTAAACAACACAGTGTAACTCAAAGTCAATCACACTTCTGTGAATTCAAACTGTCTACTTAGGAAGCAACACTGATTGACAATACATTTCACATGCTCTTGTGCCAATGGAATAGACAACAGGTGGAAATTATAGGCAATTAGCAAGACACCCCCAATAAAGGAGTGGTTCTGCAGGTGGTGACCACTTCTCAGTTCCTATGCTTCCTCGCTGATGTTTTGGTCACTTTTGAATGCTGGCGGTGCTTTCACTCTAGTGGTAGCATGAGACGGAGTCTACAACCCACACAAGTGGCTCAGGTAGTGCAGATCATCCAGGATGGAACATCAATGTGAGCTGTGGCAAGAAGGTTTGCTGTTTCTGTCAGCGTAGTGTCTAGAGCATGGAGGCGCTACCAGGAGACCAGACCAGGCCAGTACATCGGGAGACGTGGAGGAGGCCGTAGGAGGGCAACAACCCAGCAGCAGAACCGCTACCTCCGCCTTTGTGCACGGAGGAGCAGGAGGAGCACTGCCAGAGCCCTGCAAAATGACCTCCAGCAGGCCACAAATGTGCATGTGTCTGCTCAAACGGTCAGAAACAGATTCCATGAGGGTGGTATGAGGGCCCGGCGTCCACAGGTGGCGGTTGTGCTTACAGCCCAACACCATGCAGGACGTTTGGCATTTGCCAGAGAACACCAAGATTGGCAAATTCGCCACCTGCGCCCTGTGCTCTTCACAGATGAAAGCAGGTTCACACTGCGCACGTGACAGACGTGCCAGAGTCTGGAGACGCCGTGGAGAACGTTCTGCTGCCTGCAACATCCTCCAGCATGACAGGTTTAGCGGTGGGTCAGTCATGGTGTGGGGTGGCATTTCTTTGGGGGCCGCACAGCCCTCCATGTGCTCGCCAGAGGTAGCCTGACTGCCATTAGTTACCGAGATGAGATCCTCAGACCCCTTGTGAGACCATATGCTGGTGCGGTTGGCCCTGGGTTCCTCCTAATGCAAGACCATGCTAGACCTCATGTGGCTGGAGTGTGTCAGCAGTTCCTGCAAGAGGAAGGCATTGCCGCTATGGACCGGCCCGCCCGTTCCCCAGACCTGAATCCAATTGAGCACATCTGGGACATCATGTCTCGCTCCATCCACCAACGCCACGTTGCACCACAGACTGCCCAGGAGTTGGCGGATGCTTTAGTCCAGGTCTGGGAGGAGATCTCTCAGGAGACCATCCGCCACCTCATCAGGAGCATGCCCAGGCGTTGTAGGGAGGTCATACAGGCACGTGGAGGCCACACACACTACTGAGCCTCATTTTGACTTGTTTTAAGGACATTACATCAAAGTTGGATCAGCCTGTCGTGTGGTTTTCCACTTTCATTTTAAGTGTGACTCCAAATCCAGACCTCCATGGTTTGATGCATTTGATTTCCATTGATAATTTTAGATTTTGTCAGCACATTCAACTATGTAAAGAAAAAAGTATTTAATAAGAATATTTCATTCATTCAGATCTAGGATGTGTTATTTTAGTGTTCCCTTTATTTGTTTTAGCAGTGTAGTTTAGCTCCATTGTCTTGTCTACATACTTTGTCTGGTTTAAGTTTACACTGAATGTTTTACCGTCCTGAATTATTTTTATTTATTATATATTCCATTTATTCAGTGGTGGCCACGCTTTTAAAAATGGTGGTGGACTGCTGCTAAGTTCATGTAGGGGAATCTGGTAACTGCTTTTGTTTTACACAGCCAGTGTGTTTGACACATCTGTTTGAGGTAACCATCTGAACCTTGTAGCAGAGCTGTGTTATCATGTAACATGGGGCATCCGTAGTGATGACGGGGTCTTGAAGTTCACATAAAGGAGGTGGATATGGATTGAGTATTTTTGTATGAATCAGGCTTTCGAGCCCTCACCTTTGACCTGCTTTTCCTGTGGCCACTCTGTTTCTTTAGCAATGAGCATTGCTGGTTTCTATGGTGATGACCACCTGACTCCCAGGTGGTGTCAGTCAGCAGGCCTCTGGCCCTACAGGCTTTTCTGGAATGAGACAGCACTGTCCTTTTGGCACCGCATATACTCATTCATATACCTATAGGGCACAGTAGTTTGAGGTCTGGCAGAACACTGTTGTAATAGTGCGAGTGAGGCAATTTAACTATTGGACAGGCTAACTCAGGAATATGAAGCTCATGATTTTTTCCATAGCTCACTTTGTCTTGATACATTGTTTATTACTTCTTCTTTTTTTAGATCATTGATTGGTAATTGCTTTTAAAAGTTGAGACTCCAGTCGTAGCTGTGGCAAACTAGAGAAATTTGGACATGAAGTCTGAAGTATTTTCTCTACTTTATATTACAGAATGCCGCTGGGCATGATTCAGTTTAATCCCACCTACTGTCTCTACCATTGTATCAATTACTCCTTTCTACTAATTGCTGTATGGAAAGTTATCATTGTGTGGATGGTGTTTTTAACAATGTCAAGAAGTTTAATATTACTGAATTCTCTGCGTAAACCTATTTCAATGGCAAACAAAATGAAGTGAATGTAGTGAATTTGGCAGAACCAAGGCTTAGTCATTAGTTTTGGACTGATTGCATAAGGAATGCATATTTAACTGAGTTTTCCTTTATTCAGTTGGCTCAGGGCCAGGATGACAGTTTCCGGCGGTTTGCCGTGTTGGAGTTCTCCTCGGCAGAGATGGCTGAGCAGGTGCAGAGAGAGGCTGACGGCAGGGCACTAGGTGGGACCCACATCCGGGTCTCCTTCTGTGCCCCTGGACCCCCGGGACGGAGCATGCTGGCTGCCCTCATCGCTGCCCAGACCATGGTAAAGACTTCTTGGTTGCCACACCAGACTTTTGAACTATTACTCCCTTATGTTACTGTGGTAAAACAACTGTTCTGAATGGCTGTCCTCCTCTTCCCTCTCCACAGGCCCTGAACCGAGGGAAAGGTCTCCTCCCTGAGCCCACAGCCATGCAGATCCTCACAGGCCTCAGTAACCCTGCCACCCTCAAGATGCTGCTCAACCCCCTCACCCAGGGCAGGAAACAAGGTGAGTAAGATCATGCCATTTCCTAAAGGATGACAATGTATGGTATGAGTCTCTTACCCTGGTGTTAATGCTTTAAAGCAGGGGTGTCAAACTCATTTCATGGTTGGCAGAGTGTCTGTTTTTCCTTTCAATTAAGACCTAGACAACCAGGTGAGGGGAGTTCCTTACTAATTAGTGACCTTAATTCATCATACACGTACAAAGGAGGAGCCAAACCCCGTAGATATTCTGTGGAATGAGATTGACACGTGCTTTTAAGCTGCAGTGGTTAACTTTCGGCGACCCAACCAAATTCACATAGAATGTGAGTTAAAGATCTGTCATTCTCATTGTAAGCAAGGCTGGGAAATTAAAGGTTTTTTTCTATGTGCGCAATTTCTATGCTTCTCAGTTTTTTTTTTTTGTCTGTCACTTACGGTTTTGTACACCAGCTGAAAATATATTTCACAGCGGTTTAGGTCACACAATGATTCTCTACACTTGCTTGCTTGTTTTGTGACAAACTGAAATTAGGCAAATTATTAGAATTTTAGCAAGAAGGATGCATATTGCACCTTTAATGCGTGGTGAAATAATAGGTTGTCAGGTCCTAAGGTCAAATGGTCTCTCTGCAGGTCTCCTTGGTGCTGCTCCCACCATGCCGCTGCTGGCTAACCCCGCCCTCTCTGCTGCTCTGCTCCAGCTCCTCCTCCAGAACCAGGCCCAAGTTCAACAGGTACCCTGCATACCATACCCTGCATACTCACCACCTCTCTCACCTCCAGCTCCTCTCCCCTCTTATGTTGGTTCATTAGTCTCTCTCATCCACACTTCTCCTACTTTATTCTCTCCTCTACTATCAGCAAGCCTTTTTGGGAAATCATCTTCTCTGGGCTCAGGTGCTGCACAATAAAGAGAATCGACTACTTCCCTGTGTGAGTGATCACTGAGCGTGTGTGTAGATGTGCGTGTGGTTGATATAGGTTTGTCGTGAAGGGACTGCTCCCTAAACCAAAGCTGGTAAATGCTCTTCCTCTGGGAAGTGTTTCTTTCTGCTGTGTTCTTTTTGAGGTGCTTTTCTAGTAATATTAATGGTTTGGTTTTACTATGAATTCTGTTGTCTGACATAATTCTTAAATGTGATGACATTTTTGGTTCAGTAAATATCTGGTATGTAGACTGTTTGTTTTATCCTCTTGTGGGTCACTGAGGTGTGTTTGTGTGTGTAACTCGTGTCTTCTACAGGCAGGACTGATGGGGGACACCCTTCTGGCTGCTATGCCTCTCCAGCAGGGAGTCCATCTGCTGGGAGACCTGCCTCAAGGTTTGGCCTTCCATTCATCTCATTTTAAAATACTTTATTGGCATGACTAAAGTCTATTTTGTATTGCCAATACAACTCACTAGTGGCCGTTTCTCTAGTTTGATTTATTTATCACATACAGCAATGCTCTACATTGATGCATGCTATGCTAGCCCTGCTGGTCTGTTAGTGATTTACATTACAGCTTCTTTACACATGTAGTGGATTTGGGCAGTACTTATTACATCTAGGTTATTTACTGTGTTAGTGTTGTATTGATCTTGTGTGATCTCAGGGCTCTCTACAGTGTAGTGATGGGGTGTTTGTTATATTAATAAGGTGTTTGTCTCCTGTCCCCAGGCGCTGTGGTTCCATCCCTGGGCCTCCAGTCAGACCTTATGGGACCCATAAACCCCCACTCTATGGGTCGACCCCTGGGCAGAGAGTCTCCCACCAGCTTCTCCCAGAACCCCTCCCCCACTCTCCAGGGCATGTCCATCTCCCATCTGGGTGGTGTGATGGGGGCAGAGGGGCCTACAGCACCTGGGGTATGATTAAAATACTCTGTATACTTTTCTAATATTGTCCCTACTAGGAGGGATGCTCAAGTCATTGTGCCTCATTACATAACATCAAGTCCCCTGATTTAATTTAATATTTTTTTTATTTTTGTGTCTTCTCCAATAGTTGTCCATACTAGGACACCCTCCCAACGATGTGAATCTTCCCCAGAACCCCTTCAACGTCCACAGCCTGTTCCCATCAGGTGAGCTGCCCCTCCTACTGTCTGCATACTGTGAAGTTTGACTCTGATTCCTTCCCAGTATTGACCTGTAGGGTTTTTGACATTTTCCATTCCTGCCGTCCTTCACTCAGGCACCAACTGCAGGCCCCACCCGTACAGGAAGAGACCAGCGCTAGGCAACTCATCCAACCAGCGCACACAGAACATCCACTGTAACTACAGGCTGCGCTACCAGGAGTCCTACACCCCAGACTACCCCCCAATACACCAGGTAGGTCCCCCTTATCCTCTAACCTTTACTGTCCAGGCCTACTGCCTGGCATGGCTGATGTTGTGATAGAATGCCTGGTCATTGATGTTTATTTGATATCCGAGGACACCGCTGTCTTGGTTAAGGTCATTGTGACCACCGGTGGGTTTTCTAGCTCTGGCTGCCCAGTGGTCAGTGCATGGACTTTTCCAGTGTGATGGAACACAGTGGGCCTGTTTATCAGCACCACTTTCTCCCTGTCTAGCAACCCTGTCCTCACAATGGTTTGAACCTAGGGTCTTCTGCCTCACAAACACGGGACTGCCCTCTTGACAATGTACTAGCCAGATGCGCCACCAAAAAGCTTGAAGCTGTGGTTTAAGTGTACGGTACAGTCTTAACTTGGTTATATGAGCAGTCGGTTTAATGGCATCTGGCTCCTTTCTCCCCAGGATCCTCTGGGCCATCTGTATGAACAGCAGGAGGCTCTGGACACTGGAGCTCTGGCAGGGTTCGGACAGCAGGTAAGACACTAAACCATCTCCACTATTCACATCCAGCCTTCAAACTGAGGCATCTCTTGCCTTTTCAATCTCTACTCCCCTTTGTAGTCTTTATATATTTTTTTATATGCATGTAGAACTGTACATGCAGCATAGAATAACATGATGAATGTCTCTAGCGGTTTGGCCACCCCGGCTACAGTGAGCAGGCCTCCTCCCACTATAGTTACCCCCCCAGTCCGCCCTCGTCTTCCTACTACAGCTCGGTGGCACCCGCCCCCGGCAGCCTCCCCTCCAGCCATCTCAACAAGGTAGGCCCACACTGATGCCCACCCCCCCAATGCTGCTTAGACTTTCTCTCTGCCTCTTCCCAATGTAATCAACCGATCTAATGATGATTGAGTGTGATCAAAATATAAAGGTTGACCTCTGTTATTTAGACTTAGCGGAGAGGTCGACCGATTTAATCGGAAAGGCCGATTTATTTATTTTATTTTTTTGGGGGGGGGGGTTCCGATTTCCAAATGATTATTATTATTTTTTTTATATACCTTTTTATTTAACTAGGCAAGTCAGTTAACAACACATTCTTATTTTCAATGACTGCCTATGAACTGTTGATTAACTGCCTTGTTCATGGGCAGGATGACAGATTTTCACCTTGTCAGCTCAGGGATTTCAATCTTGCAACTGCACAGTTAACTAGTCTAACGCTCTAACCATTACACTCCACAAGTAGCCTGCCTGTTACGCGAATGCAGTAGAAGCCAAGGTAAATTGCTAGCTAGCATTAAACTCATCTTATAAAAAAAATAAAAATCATAATCACTAGTAAAACTACTAATCCAGTTTAGCAGGCAATATTAACCAGGTGAAATTGTGTAATTTCTCTTGCGTTCATTGCACGCAGAGTCAGGGTATATGCAACCGTTTGGGCTGCCTGGCTCATTGCGAACTAATTTGCCAGAATTTTATGAAATTATGACATACATTGAAGGTTGTGCAATGTAACAATAATATTTATACTTAGGGATGCCACTCGTTAGATAAAATACCGAATGGTTCCGTATTTCACTGAAATAATAAATGTTTTGTTTTTGAAATTATAGTTTTTGGATTTGATCATATTAATGACCAAAGGCTCGTATTTCTGTGTGTTATTATGTTAAGTCTGATTTGATAGAGCAGTCTGACTGAGCAGCAGCAGGCCCGTAATCATTCATTCAAACAGCAGCTCTTCGCAAGCACAGGCTTGAAGTCATAAACAGCGCTATCAGCCTAATGGCTGGTGTAACCAATGTGAAATGCCTAGCTAGTTAGCTGGGTGTGCGCTAATACTGTTTCAAATGTCACTCACTTTTAGATTTGGAGTAGTTCTTGCGCTGCAAGGGCCCCGGCTTTTGTGGAGCGATGGGTAACTATGCTTCGAGGGTGGCTGTTGTCGATGTGTTCCTGGTTCTAGCCCAGGTAGGGGCGAGGAGGGGTACGGAAGCTATACTGTTACACTGGCAATACTATAGTGCCTATAAGAACATCCAATAGTCAAAGGTATATGAAATACAAATGGTATAGAGAGAGTCCTATAAATACTATATTGACTACAACCTAAAACCTCTTACCTTGGAATATTGAAGTCTCATGTTAAAAGGAGCCACCAACTTTCATATGTTCTGAGCAAGGAACTTAAATGTTAGCTTTTTTACATGGCACACATTTTTACATGGCACATATTACTTCTCCAACACTTTGTTTATGCATTATTTAAACCAAATTTAACATGTTTCATTATTTATTTGAGGCTAAATTGATGTTATTGATGTTTTATATTAAGTTTAAAATAAGTGTTCATTCAGTAATGTTGTAATTGTCATTATTACAAAATATATTTTTTTAAATCGGCTGATTAATCGGTATCGGCTTTTTTGGTCCTCCAATTATCGGTATCGGCGTTGAAAAATCCTAATCGGTCGACCTCTAGTCTTGACGTGGTTAGAGCATTGGACTAGTAATCGGAAGGGTGCAAGTTCAAATCCCCGAGCTAACAAGGTACAAATCTGTCGTTCTGCCCCTGAACAGGCAGTTAACCCACTGTTCCTAGGCCGTCATTGAAAATAAGAATTGGTTCTTAACTTACTTGCCTAGTAAAATAAAAAAATTAAGTCTGTTGCTCGCGTAGCACCCATCATGTTGGGGACAATCTAAGTTCTTAACGTTATGAAACAGTTGGGCTGCAAATGTTCATTGAAATGATTGGCTTAGTCTGCGTGACCGCATTCGTCTGAGTGGACCAAGGACAACACATAATCTGATATTCTTGAAGCAGCACATTGTTGCATAACCACAGTAGCCATGCTGGCAGAACAATGACAAACAAAATGGCGGAGAATTGCCCTGTAGACATTTTGTAGCGAAATCCTGTGAAGTCAATGCTGATATTCGATATTGCATATTTTTGTTTGAGTGGACTGTCAAAGTTGAAGGGATAGATCAGGCTTTACTGTGCCTGTTTGTTCCTTTTTTTAGTTTTACACTCAAAGACCCAAACTGGCCGTCTTCACTGGAAATCATATTGTGCCTTTTAGATGAGACCAATGCTTTGTGGTTCTGTTTTGATCCCTGAACACTGTTTGTCTGTTCAGGCTGTGGGCATGCCTCCGGTGATCCACTCTAACACACACCCATCTGATCTGGGGATGAAGGTCAGTGTGCCTCTTTGTCATTGTAAGTTTGTCTGCCATTTCCTGTTCTGTCCCCATTTCTCACCATGGCATTGACAGTGGTTATGTCTCTGCCCCCTGTAGACTCCTGTTGGTGGTCACAAGCGTCTGATCCCGTCTCCTGAGCCCAGCCCAGAAGGGGGCTACGTGGGACAACACTCCCAGGGCCTTGGGGGCCACTATGCTGACTCCTACCTGAAACGCAAGCGTATCTTCTAATGTAAACCAATCAAAGCTTCGTATATGAGTTGCCAATTAACAGCCAGGATGTGGCTCATGGCTCCATTTCACCCCGGAGCTCCTCCAATCAGCTTTTAGGTTTGGGCTTGGTGGTCCAGTGGTCTCTCACTTGTGTTCCTGCCAGCGACCCCTGGAGGGCGCTGGGGGTGCAGCCTGTCGCTAATCAGGACATGACAATGCGTGCCAGTGTATGGGAGTTTGATGTTTTTCATTTTTTTGTAAATATGATTTCAGTGGGCTTGTAAATTTTTAAGTTTTATCTTTTTTTGAATGTAATTTTTTTATTCAGGAAATCCTTTGTTTAAAACTGGGAGTTACCTTGTACTATAAGAAAATAATTGTAAAATCTGATTTCAGGTCTTTTCTTCTGTGCATTCTCTTCATTGGTTGGCTGAACACAATTTTTTAATTTTAGTTTTTAAAATCTTTTTGCATTAGCTTTTTCTTCCTGTTGTGATGGTGTCAACGGGTTTCTATTTTAAAACGTTTTGCCTCCCAATATTTTTGTATTTAGTTCATTAGTTTGTTTGATTGGATGGTGTTTTTCCCGCTCCTTCCTCCTACAGGGGTTATGTACTGACTGTCTGGACAGGATTCAGGCCTTTACTTGGATTCACGTAGATCTGAGTAGCATTTCTGTCTTTCGTCCTTTGGAAGAACTGTCGCCTTACCAAAAACTAGTCTGGAATATACTGTTTTCAACCCTTCACTCTTCCACCCTCCATCTCATTTGGGAGCCTGTTCTCTGCACTGAGTGTTTTAGTGTTGCACTTGGAGGACACAGGTGGGTCACAATTCTCCAGGTTTGTTGAATTTCTGTTCTCACTTTTTTCATTTTTTTTTTTCAACCTGTGCTCTGCCAAATCGGTGTATTCTGTGTTGATGTGAGCTCTTTGAGTTAGTATTTGCATCTCAACCACCATGGCACCTGACTTGCGCTCATTTGTTCGGAGGGGATAGTTGCTGTGCCTTATCCCGACTTTAATATCTACAGATTATAACAGTAAGCAGGGACACCTGTGGCCTCTATCCACTCAGAGCCTAAACATGAATTAACTGCTGTCATTTATTAATGAGCCATGGCTAGGTTGGCTCCCATGTGGCTGCCCCTCTCCTGTAGACCAGCAGGGGGGGCTGTTTATCCTCAGGGGCTAAACTGATATTTAATCAAGCTTGACAGTTGTAGAATTTTCATCCAGTGTACCAGTCCAGGAGAAGTTGACTTCCTATCTGAAGTGTTACTGTGATGGGAGTGTCCAGTGACTCTTAACAGGTGTTTACTCTGTCTGCCTCGGGAGTTTGCATGGATATTAAGCTTATGATTGGTCAGTGATTGAGTTCTTAGTCTGTAGAATAATCTGGTTGACATTTTGATTGTGATCACCATTACCTCTTGACTTCTGATGGGAACTGCAATTACACTTGCGCCTTAACAGTTTTTCCCTGTCATCTCATCTTCCCCCTCTGGGCTTTCTGACTACACCCCCCCCCCCTTTGTTTTGTTTTTGCCGTGTACATACTTTAAAGCTTGAACATTTCCTCGGAGTCCTAAACTCTTGTTTTCTCAATCATATATTTGGCTTCTGGTCTGTTTTAAGATTGAAACTGCTGCTCAATACTTAGTGTATATTTTAGTGACCATTATCAAGTGCAGCCACATGGCAGATTTCCCCATGTTCTGTATAGACCCAGATGTGTTGCTGTATGACATGAATACAAGAAGCTCATCTCTTCTGTCATCTGTACTGCCATATGTCTGTTTTGGAGCAAGTAAATGTTATTTAATTCTTCTTTTTGTGGTCAATTCATTTCCATGGTCAATACGTTGACTGTGTTAGACAGCAGTTGTTACATTTTGATGCTGTTAACTCAGGACATCACTGACTTGCAAAGTTTGGTTGACAATGTTGCCATGGATGCAGCCACCACACCTGAGACTCCCTGCCTCCTCTCATAAGTGAGGAACACAGATCAAACTTATAAGTAAATGATTGTTACTCTTATGGCTCTCTACAGTCCCCCTTTTGGGTTGTTCATGTTATTTATAACAATAACTCCATAAACCTGAACTGTCAAATGAATACATTTGGAGTCTGGTACTCATGCAAATGGGTTATAATAACTGGCCAAAAGCAACCCCCATAATACCAATTAGTTGGCACTCATTTTTGGTTATAGGTCTGCACAAGGACTGCTTTTCAATAGTCTTTCGTAAACCACAAATTCTGCTATTCATCAACTGAAATTTTCATTGGCTGCCTTTGAAACCACTGTCGAGGTGAATCAATGATACAATAGATGGCTTCAGAATACAGATACAAACTGACCAAGTATGGCTTCTGCTGTTAGGAGAGAGGATAGTTGTTTGTCTTGTTTCTGGATCTGTTATGCTTTATGGCCCTAGGCACCTCTCGCACATGTACAATACAGTCCCAGAGTTAGACATGGAAAAGATGTTAGTCTACTTTAGACTCGGTGAACGTGGCGCTGGCAATTGATACTGGCTGACACAGCTTGACTCCAAAGCCATGGCCATTTGTGGCGAGGAGGATAAATGTCAATATGATGAAATGGAGAGCAATTCCAATGGAGAGACTGACATGAGTGAAAATGTTAACTCTCTTAGAGGGAGAACTGGACAACTGAGTAGTCAGTAGGTGATAGGAGGGGAAGTTGACTGGTGTTTAGGGGACATGGTTGTGTTCAGTAGGGTGAAAATGTTTCGAAACGGACGTATGACTACCTGAACTTGTCCAATTAAAAAAAATAAAGAGTTTTGTTTCCTTGCATCTTATAGCCGACAAAGCGCTGATGAGGTTCAGGGCACGAGCCCTGGGATTTTTGTGGAAACCGTGGTCTTAGGGCACACTGTGGTCAAATGTTTTACTGTTGGTGCCCTTCACCCCCTCAGCTCCTCTACTGTAAGAAACGAGGGGGACTGAAGAGGCCGGTCCTCCTCCATCCTGTAATCAGGCTACAGGGTGACTTTGGTTGGCTGTTACTGTCTCCTGGTCAACTGCTAGAAGCAGCAGTGTTCTTGACTGGGGCACTGAGATGAAACCAATCAGATGCTATGTACAGGAAATGTTTGCGTTACATTTAGGCAGGGAACGTTGGCTGAACACCATTTCTCATATGGTTTAAATGGAACTTTCATATCAATTTTATGGCGACGAAAACAAATGTTACCATAGAAATGGAATGTTGCTCAGATGGTTGCGTCATTTTACCATATTGGAAAGAAATCTGCTCACCTCCATTTTGTGTATTTGATACTTTTAGTGCCTTTAATCTCTCTTGAGGTGCCTGCTGTCTGTAACCAGAGCGCTCTGGGGGAACCACCAAACGCGGCTCAGTGGACGGTGTGTCAGACACATTTAGATTTCTGCCTTTCATATTTCCACCCACGCAGTCACCCTGCACACAGTTGCTGCAGAAACCTGTGATTTTCCAAAATCCAGGAGGTTGGGAGAAGCGCTATGAGGATTAGTTACTGCACTGTAAATATCAGCAGCAGAGATGTTCTCCCTGTGCTACACTTAGACATAAAGTGTGCCTATTCTGCAGGATCAATTCAGTTTATAATCAGTATAGTGAAATGACAATTGAACACTTAATCAACCAGAGACTTTGTGGGGGGGGGGTTACATCACTCTTAATCACGTTCAAATAATGGTGCTGTTTTTAGCATGAATACCTCTTAAACCACCCTTTCCACTTGCATCGCTGACTGTATAAAAGCTTTGGTAGGCGATGTGAAAAATGTAAGGCTGCCTGCAATGTTTTGTTAAAATAAGCAACTGCTTTGCCATGTACTCCCCATTTCAGTGGTGTCACATCCGTGGTGTCCAATGCCCATGTTCCATACAGATGCAGTATCAGCATCACTGCTAATTGTGTTTGAAACAGAAGCCATGGCAGTGGATGGGGAGATGGGAGAGCGGCAGTGAGGAAATTGGACAGCCTTGCGGAAGGGTCAGCTACTGGATCTTGCTCTCAGATATCCTCTCCAGCCCCTCAGCCTCATCAATATGGTCTTAAGAAGCTCCGAAATCTACTTATCTGGACTTTAAAGTCATAACTGTTGCTCAGCTGGTCCCCAAAGTAAACCACAATCTCAAGGTCTCCCATTCCTAATACATTAGATCACGTCATCTCTCTTTTCCACCTCGGCCCTGGAAAACAAACACACACACACACACAGAGACACTGCAGTGCAGTTTCAAATGGAGTTTAAAGGAGGATGCCGGTCGGTAACTAACGGGCTCATAGCCAATATGAACACGCTCCTTCACCACCACTGCAGAAAAAGAAAATGTAGACACTGAGGTTATTTCTAGGTTTATACAAATGACATTAGATACCCTGCTGGAAGAAAATCCATTATTACGTTGTTATGCATGGCTGCATTGACATGGTGGCATATGAGCATGTATGAACTACCTTCCACCAAAATCCATTATTACGTTGTTATGCATGGCTGCATTGACATGGTGGCATATGAGCATGTATGAACTACCTTCCACCAAAATCCATTATTACGTTGTTATGCATGGCTGCATTGACATGGTGGCATATGAGCATGTATGAACTACCTTCCACCAAAATCCATTATTACGTTGTTATGCATGGCTGCATTGACATGGTGGCATATGAGCATGTATGGACTACCACCACCCATTGTCCTACAGTACAAATGAACAACCACATATTTACTGATACACACAACGTTAGTGGCCAGGCAAGATTATTCTTCACTGTCAGAAAAGTGGTGTGGATTAATGTTTCATTGTCCTCCATAAGAGGACGTCCAATTCCCAGAATTCCCTGGTGCTTACACTACACTACACACAGCTTGGGACAGAGGCCAGACAGACACAGGGCTTTTCTTGTCATGATATAAATAGAGGAGACTCATGTGTTGGTGATGCATCAAAGAGCGAGAGAGTGCGCTCCTTTACCGGAATCATCTTAATATCAATATTCCAAAACATCAAATACCCAGCAGGCACAGGTTTATGTTGAGCGCTCAGTCTCACAGAGATTTCTACAGGGGATAAATGTGAATAACCTTCATGGTATTTCGCCAGCAGCAGGTAATATAGTTTACGAAAGTTCAGTCAGTAAGGCTGGTCTGGATGGATCGTCACTTATCATTATCATTAAACTCATATAATTCCCATGGCTTCCTATCTCACTTACCAGCAGCTTATTTATCGTTAAGGTAGTGTCCTCATATAACGTTACCTCATCAGTATAGCCGGTATACATAGGGTAGTGTTTATAATGGTACCTCATTAGCACATCCAGCAATTATATGCTAGCTTTTATAAGGACACCGCATCAGTTTAACAGGTATTTATATGGTAATGATTATAACATTTCCTCATAAGTGTCGTGTCTTTACTATCATTAAATTGAAGACTTAGTTTTTTATCAAAGATTCTCTGTAATTAGTATTACGCGATTAAACTGATTAATCATGTAACTAATTAAATAGGAAGTCGGGGCACCAAGGAAAATATTCAGATTACAAAGTTATCATTTCCTTATAACTTTTCAGATATTTTATATCTGATCAATTAGTCTTCGAATTTTGTATTTATTTATTTTACCTCACCTTAGTCTCATTCCAAACGTCGTAAATTGTTGGTTATCTGCACGAACCCAGTCTTCACCGAGTCATCCATACATCAGTTGTCTTAAATCATGTATTTAACTAAGTAATTCGTAGAAATGCATAAACAAACAAAGTCAATATAGTTACAAGAAATGATCGGGAAATGTACCCTAGTGGGCTAAACTGGCATGGCGGCTTGTTAGACAAAAGGGAAGTGGGGGTCGACTGAGAAGTCACTACAGAGTTAATAATTATAACAATTGAAATGCCAATCCTTTGCACATGAACGTTCACTCATTCGGGAACAATCGCAATCAATATATATATATACATATATACGCTCAGTGTGTTGTCTTGATCGCTGTTGAAAAGTTTGTTTCTTTTGTAGAATTGTCCATCTCTCTCTGTCTGTTAGATGGGATACTTCAGAGCGGCATTCGTTCATGTTGTTGTAGAATGGATGTTTCGGCGGTTGTCGTTCTTCGCGTTCAATGATACTGAATTCCTAGCTGTAGACTAGTAATTAATATCAAAGACTTGTTCTTATTCTGTTGGTATCGATAGTCTAAGAGTTTAACCACGTGGTATGGTGGTTAAAAGATTCAGCAATGGTCTGCAACCTTTGTCCTCCCGTGATTGAGAGAAACATGGTCTACTGAGAATTTCTCAAAGTTGGGTTTTACTCGGAATTGCAGAAAAGGGGCTGTCCCAGGATGCCTGACCCCAACTGGGCTCATGGGCGGTCCTCTGATTTAGTTAAACTCAAAAGGGAATTGGAGTTTCCTTCATTAAACAGTCCAAAATCACATTACACCATTTTTATTTTATTTATTTTACCAGGCAAGTAAGTTAAGAACCAATTCTTATTTTCAATGACGGCCTAGGAACAGTGGGTTAACTGCCTGTTCAGGGGAAGAACGACAGATTTGTACCTTGTCAGCTCAGGGGTTTGAACTTGCAACCTTCCGGTTACTAGTCCAATGCTCTAACCACTAGGCTACCCTGTCGCCCCAAACAGGATCATCCTCACTCATTCATCTTATACAACAATTAGATGTAAACGTCATATCTGAGGCTATTATATAAACAGCGTTATGGTAATGTGGCCGCACCGTCTCCCATGAGCTTCCCCAAGTTGTAACAAACGGACCAGTTCGTAGCTGGATTCTTCACCCATCTTTTATACCTTCTCCGGACCTCCAGTTCTGTGAGGTGGAAGAAATTCCTTTGTTCTCTATGAAACTTCACTCTCTCTATATTGTGTGGCCATATGGCAGGGTCTTCCCTAGGAACTTACGACCTCACTCTGACCACAGCCATCTGGTTGTAGAAGCAGAGAGCGGGGGATGGTGCTTGCTGTACCCAAAGAGGGCAACGTCATGACATAAGTATATCAGGTATCTATAGTAGTGTTCATAATGTTACCTCATCAGCATAGCAGGTACAGTATTTAAACTGAGTACACAAAACATTAAGAACACCTGCTCTTTCCAGGTGAAAGCTATGATCCCTTATTGATGTCCCTTATTGAATCCACTTCAATCAGTGTAGATGAAGGGGAGGAGACAAGTTAAAGAAGGATTGTTAAGCCTTAAGACAATTGAGACATGGATTGTGTGTGTGCCATTCAGAGGGTGAATGGGCAAGACAAAATATTTAAGTGCCTTTGAATGGGTTATGGTAGTAGGTGCCAGAAGCACCAGTTTGTGTGAAGAACTGGTACTGTGTGGGTCAGTTGGTAGAGCATGGCACTTGCAACGCTAGGGTTATGGGTTCGATTCCCATGGGGGATAAGTATGAAAAATGTATTCACTCACTACTGTAAGTTACTCTGGATAAGAGTGTCTGCTAAATGACTAACCTGCAACACTGATGGGTTATTTGCATTCAATGACTGCTTAACAGTTTCCTATGTGTATCAAGAATGGTCCATCACACAAAGGACATCCAGCAACGGTAGGAAGCATTGGAGTCAATCTGGGTTAGCATCCCTGGGTAATTATTTTGACACTGTGTAGATTCCTTGTCCTGTGATTACAGGGCTCAGGTATCTTGGTTATGATTTGGAGAATGCGTTTAGACTTGTAAATTGTGAATATACAAGGTTTCATTATTTTTTAATTAAAGGCCCAATGCAGCTGTTTTTATATCAATCAGTGGCGATTTTTAGCATGTAAATCTTGGTGGAGCAAACTCCTCCCACATTTTTTAGATGCTTGCCAGCCAAGCCACTACACTACTCGACACAACACTAAACAATACATGAATTGCACTATAACGGCAACAATCGGTGCCCACAAACTGTTAGGGCCTTACATAAAGCTCTCCCTATAGCAGAGCTTTCTTTCCAGCACAATGGAGTGAATCCTTACCACCGCTACACCTGGTTGTCAGCGGAGCCTTGTCTGGCAGCGAAACAATTAATTCAGCCTCGTTTACAGCCTTTTTTAAAAAACATAGCTGATATGGCTAACTTGCTTAAACAAATGTGGTTTCTACTGACAATTGAAGGAACAATGAGTGGATAAGAGGCATTCCGTATTTTCAATTAAGACTAACAAGCGAGCTAAAACGGACATGGCACATCGGTCTAAGGCTAGAGGCGTCACTACAGACAGCCTCCAGGCTATATCACAACCGGCCGTGATTGGGAGTCCCATAAGGCGGCACACAATTGGCCCAGCTTTGTCCGGGTTTGGCCAGGGTGGGCCGTCATTGTAAATAAGAATTTGTTCTTGACTGACTTGCCTAGTTCTCACTTAAACAGGAAGATGGCGCAGTGTTCTTCTTTGGGAAATTTTGTCATCAAAGAAAGAGAAAGATTGACAATTCTGAGTTGGATGATCGTTCAAAACATATTTTCCCAGTTTGAACTCATTTATTCCCGACTTCCCAGTTGCAATGCTTGCAGTTAGCCACGGTCACCGGTTCCTTCCAAACCACTCATTGTGGAATTTGCAATTTCCAACTTGTTGTGTTTGGCCGATGAGCAGCGATACATTTTATCTATAATTTATCTTCATTATTTCTCTTTTATATGACAAGGATGATTCCTTGAACTTGATTCGTGATGATGACTGCTAGATAAGATTTTGACATGATCAGTCCAATCAAAGCTGCTGTACATATAATGTTTTATTTTTTATTTTACCAGGCAAGTCAGTTAAGAACAAATTCTTATTTTCAATGACGGCCTGGGAACAGTGGGTTAACTGCCTGTTAAGGGGCAGAACGACAGATTTGTACCTTGTCAGCTCGGGGGTTTGAACTCACAACCTTCCGGTTACTAGTCCAACGCTCTAACCACTAGGCTACCCTGCCGCCCCAATGTAATTGTATCTATGGCCAATGACCTTGAGCCTTCTTGGAAGGGAACTACTAATGTAAATATATGGCAGGACACAGGGCTATAATTTTCGATGTCTACCCTTACTGGTGACTTAGTTTCCCCCATGAGTGACAGAACACTGAGCCAATCACGGCACAGCACTCCTATTTTCTGCTGGCTTGCCCCACCACAACAGAAAGCACTGAGCTAGGTTGAAACACCTACATTTTGGAGCTGCCTTACTCAAGAAAACAAAAAAGAGACCATGATTGTATGCGGCTTTATTAACTCAATTATATATATATATTTTTTTATTTTTTTACATTGTTTGCAAACTGATGTGTGACTCGTATTAATGCCAAAATAACATTCAAAACAGTCAAGCCTCCCCCTGTCCCACCTGCCCTGAATGACAAGTTGCCACTGATCTCAATATCAAATCATTTCTGGGTAACAATTTAAGTACCTTACTGTTTAATTTTTTTTAATACTTTTTTTTATGACAAAAATTAACAAAAATATATTCTTAGCAAAGAACAATTTCTCAAGCAAGAATTTTGCTAGGACTGTCTGGGAGTGGTTTGAGTGAGGGGCCTAATTGGACGAGCCTAATGGGAGGGATATGTAACCTGAAAGGTTTGAAACTCCATTTGTTATTGATCTATTAACTTATACTGCATCTCAACAAAACAGGCAGACATTTCAGGTGTTCTTTTCAAACAGCTCTTACACTAAACTGCATTTTCACAATTTCACAGTACTATTCCATCCTCACAGTGTGGAAATACTTTTGCATATATATTGTATGTGGATACCCCTTCAAATTAGTGGATTTGGCTATTTCAGCCACACCCGTTGCTGACAGGTGTATAAATTAGAGCACAGAGCCGTGCAATCTCCATAGACAAACATTGGCAGTAGAATGGCCTTACTGAAGAGCTCAGTGACTTTCAACGTGGCAACGTCATAGGATGCCACCTTAACAACAAGTCAGTTCATCAAATTTCGGCCCTGCAAAATGTTGGACTAATTGCACTTAGCAATTGCACTATGAAACTGCACTTACCCTGCCTATTTGTTTGTAAATATCCTTTGCTTCTTATTATCATTTTAAGATGTGATATGTTTTATGACTACTGCAAGATGAATGGCCTCTGAGGAAATTAAAAGTTATCTGAATCTGTAAATGCTGTTATTGTGTAGTGGAATTGTCTAGGAGCAACAACGGCTCAGCCGCGAAGTGGTAGGCCACAGAAGCTCACAGAATGGGACAGGCGAGTGCTGACGCTCGTAAAAATCGCCTGTCTTCAGTTGCAACACTCACTATCAAGTTCCAAACTGCCTCTGGAAGCAACGTCAGCACAATAACTGTTCGTCGGGAGCTTCATGAAATGGGTTTCCATGGCCGTGCAGCCGCACACACAAGCCTACGATCGCCATGTGCAATGCCAAACGTTGCCTGGAGTGGTGTAAAGCTCACCGCCATTGGACTCTGGAGCAGTGGAAATGTATTCTCTGGAGTGATGAATCACGCTTCACCATCTGGCAGTCTGACAGATTAATGTAGGTTTGGCGGATGCCAGGAGAACAATACCTGCCCCAATGCATAGTGCCAACTGTAATGTTTGGTGGGAGGAATAATGGTCCGGGGCTGTTTTTCGTGGTTCGGGCTAGGCCCCTTAGTTACAGTGAAGGGAAACATTTACATACATTTACATTTAAGTCATTTAGCAGACGCTCTTATCCAGAGCGACTTAACACTACAGCATACAATAGCATTCTAAACAATTATGTGCTTCCAACTTTGTGGCAACAGTCCTTTCCTGTTTCAGCATGACAATGCTTTGTCAAGATCGGTGTGGAAGAACTTGACTGGCCTGCACAGAGCCTTGACCTCCACCCTGTCAAACACCTTTGGGATGAATTGAAACGCTGACTGCAAGCCAGGCCTATTCGCCCAACATCAGTGCCTGACCTTACAAATGCTCTTGTAGCTGAATGGAAGCAAGTCCCCTCAGCAAATTTCCAATATTTAGTGGAAAGCCTTCCCAGAGGAGTGGAGGCTGTTAAAGCAGCAACGGACTAACTCCATATTAATGCCCATGATTTTGGAATGAGATGTTTGACAAACAGATGTCTACATACTTTTGGTCATGTTGTGTATATATGAAACACAGAAAATCACGTTTTTGACTGCACTGGGACTTTAAATGATTCCCGTAGCCTATAGCCATCTCTCCATAGCTGTAGAATATCTAACTGATAAGCAAAAAAAGATGTTTGACGTGAAATAATGTCTGCAGATTAAAAATCGAATTGTTTAATGCCTTTATGGGTAAGTAGACGTGCTCATATGATATTACAAATACTTAATTCTATGGCCCACGGTGCCATAGCATTGCCTGGAGATTGAATAAAAAGTGGAGCTGAGAATCCCTGATCATTATGCATCAGCAGATGAGACGATAATATGATTAACGGAAGGTTGTAGAAATGCAGTTGTGAAAGCGCTCTACAAACGCATCTTGCATTGAGACTGCTCTTGGTTTCAACCCTGCGTGTCCAGATATGATCCAATAATGCTGAAAACGGTCAGAGAAATCTAAGTGACAGCTCTCATCAGTGGAACGACTGCGACAAATAGCTAAAACGGATACAACAAATAGCGCGTTTTGTGAGAGGTGGTTATCCATTTACTACGGCTTACACTTTTGACCACGTCGGCAGTGCACTAAAAGCAGACAGTGGTGAAAAACGATTTAGTAGCCTATTAAAATACATCAGTTATTTTGATTTTATGTCGAGGGCTTTTCAGGAGAATACCGTCAATGCGCTTGCACAAAATTGACTGTCGAGAAAAGAAAGCAACATGAGGGAAATAATAATTCATTATTAAATTCCTTTCAATCCAAAGAGATAAACCAACTGGAGCCGCGGGTGTGAGCCGCGGGTGTGGGCTTGCTGGAGTGAAAAAAAGCGAGCGAGAAAGAAGAGAGAGAGCGGTGGACTGGAGGGGTTGATGATGCGTTATGGTTAATATAACATTTGTCAATCTGGAGTTCAGACGTGACAATGGACAGATAATGGAAGCAGCGACTACAGGACTTCGACAGTCAATGCTTTTCTGGTAGCCTTTTATTTTGATAATGCATTGTGCGAAGAAGAGCGGCAAAGAAAATAACATCGCGTGGGTTTTGGATACAGGCACAACCACAACTCCAAAGGCAACCGAAATTATGTAATTAATGGAGATGTTCTAGTGTTCGAAGTCTAATTTAATCTCAAACTGAAATAATTGGATCAAACATTTGAATAGAGGGGAAAGTCGAGACAGTGGGCTCCGCGCGTGCGGCTCAACCTATGTAGTTCCAGATGCACAACTGTATTATGTTACTTTTTATGGCTACAGTTGGAGACCGAGCGGTTACGAGCGAGCTTTAACAGACATGTGCAGTCGGGAGCAGCAATAATACCCCGCATCGCACAGGAGCCAGCGGTCTGTGATTTTGCAACAAGGATCTTATAAAAGCAATACATTGTTCTGTAACTAAAGTGATCCAGTGCGCAATGGGCGACAAGGCGTCAAACTTCAGGTTGAAGCACCGGCGAGTGGCTATCCTCACCTACCAGACGGATACTTTAACGATTGGCGAAGCTCTAAGCAAAAAAGAAGGGAAGCGTTTTACATTTAGAAGAGAGGTTAACTTTTGGTTGGGAATTTAATTGGATGAAATGAGTCACATTCTCTGCCTGACAGTACCACTGTGATAATTGTCGAAAGGTTTACATGTTATTATTTAGAATATTACATATAACATCGGACTGCACTTGACTTGGTCACTTTTGTCTACCCAATTACACAGGGTAGGCTACGATTAAGTGGCAATGATGGACATTAATAGGTTAGTAATTTGAAGTCAAAGAATATATAGCCATATTATTATTTGTGTCAATAAATTGAGATATAAAAGGGATATTTTAATTTGCACTATGATGGAAGTACCACCACCATGCTCGAAAAAGAGCCTTTCTCTCTCGCTCCCCGTTCCCCGGGAGCAGGCGACCCTAAAGCCTCCGCAACATCTTTGGAGGCAGCCACGGACCCCCATCAAAATCAAACACCGGGGATACTCCGACACCGACCGCAAACACCACCGAGGGATAGAGCGCTCTAATGCCATGGACACGAGCGACAGACCGGGGCTTAGGAAGTGTCGGATGTCCTGGCCATCCTCGTTCCAAGGAACCACGAACCCCTCCATCGGCAATTGTGTTGGAAATAGACGGTATGACGTGCATCCAACAAACATGTCCAAACATTATAATCGAAGCACATATGCATAAATAGAGCCACTAATAATGAGTGGGTGGTGCTCTGTGTTAAAGTATGCCGGAAGGGTTAACTGATATGAGGTGTTTGGTATTGGGAGGCGGGACGCGTGGGTTCTCGGTGGTGATGCTTTATGCGTCTTGGGCATGTCAGAGAACATGAGTTTAAGCACTCGGATTGGCACTGTCTGTAAACCCGCCCGCCCACACAAAAACAGGAATAACAAAGGAAAATATCAATAACGCTTTAAGAGTAGCCTAGGCCTATATGACCATGACAAACATATCACATAGATAACATTTACATTTACATTACATTTAAGTCATTTAGCAGACGCTCTTATCCAGAGCGACTTACAAATTGGTGCATTCACCTTATGACCTCCAGTGGAACAGTAGTGCATCTAAATCTTTTCAGGGGAGGGGGTGAGAGGGATTACTTTATCCTATCCTAGGTATTCCTTAAAGAGGTGGGGTTTCAGGTGTCTCCGGAAGGTGGTGATTGACTCCGCTGTCCTGGCGTCGTGAGGGGAGTTTGTTCCACCATTGGGGGCCAGAGCAGCGAACAGTTTTGACTGGGCTGAGCGGGAACTGTACTTCCTCAGTGGTAGGGAGGCGAGCAGGCCAGAGGTGGATGAACGCAGTGCCCTTGTTTGGGTGTAGGGCCTGATCAGAGCCTGGAGGTACTGAGGTGCCGTTCCCCTCACAGCTCCGTAGGCAAGCACCATGGTCTTGTAGCGGATGCGAGCTTCAACTGGAAGCCAGTTGACGTGAGAGAACTTGGGAAGGTTGAACACCAGACGGGCTGCGGCGTTCTGGATGAGTTGTAGGGGTTTAATGGCACAGGCAGGGAGCCCAGCCAACAGCGAGTTGCAGTAATCCAGACGGGAGATGACAAGTGCCTGGATTAGGACCTGCGCCGCTTCCTGTGTGAGGCAGGGTCGTACTCTGCGGATGTTGTAGAGCATGAACCTACAGGAACGGGCCACCGCCTTGATGTTAGTTGAGAACGACAGGGTGTTGTCCAGGATCACGCCAAGGTTCTTAGCGCTCTGGGAGGAGGACACAATGGAGTTGTCAACCGTGATGGCGAGATCATGGAACGGGCAGTCCTTCCCCGGGAGGAAGAGCAGTTCCGTCTTGCCGAGGTTCAGCTTGAGGTGGTGATCCGTCATCCACACGGATAACAGAAATACATTTGTTTTGCGCGTTTCTAATGGTTTCAAAGGTCTAGTGGGTGCGTTCGTGCGTGCATACTTGACTCAGATAATCTTCTACTGAAGCGTTCGGCTATTGGCAATGTTGGCATAGCTGATACACCATCCATGGGTACAGTTCACATAGAGGTCATCTCCATGTAACATACCTGGACAGGTCAGGTGCATCACCTACAGGCAGTAATTCTCATTTCAGGGCTTGAGTGCCTCTATGATATCATCTTTCTTATTGAATTGAATCAAATTAATTAAAGGTTAAAATGAGAACCAGCAGATTCTGTTTCCCTGAAGGGTGGAACTGACCTGGCTTGGGTTGGCTGTAGTCGCGGTAGTTTAGCCATACCTCAAAATCACGCTGTTGTCACGACTCCTTGGAGGGCTGGGGAATTTTGTATTAGCCGAAACGGCTAAAATGTTACGCTGGCTTCCAGCTGCTACATTTTTATTGGATGTTACATTTCAAGAAATCATATAAAAGTGTATTTGTCATGTACTCCTATGCTATTGTAATGGTGAATTTACTCACTCATCATTATTCATTATTCATTCAGGATTATGCATAATTTGTAGGATCCTCGAGGATGTAGAAGTGTTTATAAACATATTCTAGTCTTATTTACAATTAAAGTGATTCCAAAATGACACAATACATTATGTATCATTCATTTCAATTTGGCCCAAAATAATCTGAAACACATCCAAAACAAACAGCAAATGCATCCAGAAAATGTGTAGAGTCAGAAGTTTGATGCAGTCATTGTGTACTATTAATATGGGACCAAATACTTATATTTGGACTACTTTAATACCCCCCCCTCCCCCCATCCACATTGACGGGGCCGAGCACCCCCCCATCCACATTGACGGGGCCGAGCACCCCCCCATCCACATCGACGGGGCCGAGCACCCCCATCCACATCGAAGGGGCCGAGCACCCCCATCCACATCGACGGGGGCCGAGCCCCCCCCATCCACATCGACGGGGCTGTAGTGGAGGGGATCGAGAGCATCAAGTTCTTCGGTGTCCACATCACTAAGGAATTAACATGATCCACACACAACAAACAACACAGTGGTGACGAAGGTACGACAATGCCTCTGCTAAATAGTTAACCAAATAGTTCCCAGGACTGTCTGCATTGACCCCATTTAGCACCAACTCTTTTGACTTATCACATACGCCACTGCTTCTAATATTGTGTATCCGGTAGCCTCGTCACTTTACCCCTACCTGCATGTACATACAGAATCAACCTCAATTACATCGTACCCCTGCACATCCAGTCAGTCCTGGTACTCAGTGTATATAGCCAAGTTATCGCGACTCATTGTGTATTTATTCCTTGTGTTCTTATCTTTCTAGTATTTCTCTGTTCTCTCTGCGTTGTAGGGAAGTGTCCGTTAGAAAGCATTTCACTGTTAGTCTACACCTGTTGTTTACGAAGAATGTGACAAACACAATGTGACTTGAGCTGACGTTAAAGGCGAGGTCAGACGGACTGATCTACAAATCACCTTGCATCCTAAATAACTAGTCATTATTATTTTGGATATCAGTCAGTCAGTCCGTCACAATTTACCCATGATACATCACGGTTTTGACGCTCTCGATCACGGCCATTGACATCAACAGGCTTTCTGAATCGGGAAGCTTGGTTCTAGACAAGGCTAGGTTGGGTATTTACTGACAATGCTTCATTTTATGATTGCCACAGTGGCACAGAGACCTAGCCCACAGGTTATGAAATAGTGATGCATTATGCTTCAATCCAATATGGCGATAGAATTACCACATAATTCATTGGTTTTTTTCTAGATAGTAACAGTTGCACAGGAAAGCATCATCAGGGCTGAAAGCTATACTCTGTTGAAGCTTTCCTAATGAACCATTGTAATTGGATGAGCCAAGTCAGACAAAAATCTATATCTGACTGTTGTTTCTCTCACAACAATTAAAAGTCCTCCCAGTCCAATATCAATGTTAAACTTCATCAATATGACTATGGCTTCTTTGGCAACTCTTGAGCTTCTATTTCCCAAATGTTTAAAAAACAGGGGGAAAATAAGGAGAACTGAACACCACCTCTGTTTGACTGACTCACATGTTGTATAATTGTATTTTCACATATTCAACACAGAAGCATAAGAGATAATGTGTGTGTGTGTGTGTGTGTCTGTGTACTGTTTGTGTTTATGTGTAGGAAAGCTAGAGTGAGAAAAAGAGACAGGCCTTCATGCTGTTATTCCAAGCTGTTCCTCCCATGTGACACGCTGATACTCCCAGATGTTTCTCCTGAATGTGTGTGTGTGGGCGTGAAAGAGTGTGTTGGGGTGTTTGTGGTTCTCTCTCACTCCCTCCCCCTGTTTCTCCCTCCCTCTGTTTCCCCCTCTCTCTGTTTCTCCCTCTCTCTGTTTCACCCTCCCTCTCTCTGTTTCTCCCTCCCTCTCTCTGTTTCTCCCTCTCTCTGTTTCTCCCTCTCTCTGTTTCTCCCTCCCTCTGTTTCTCCCTCTCTCTGTTTCTCCCTCCCTCTGTTTCTCCCTCTCTCTGTTTCTCCCTCTCTCTGTTTCTCCCTCCCTCTGTTTCTCCCTCCCTCTGTTTCTCCCTCTCTCTGTTTCTCCCTCCCTCTCTCTGTTTCTCCCCCCTCTCGCTCTGTTTCTCCCTCCCTCTCTCTCTGTTTCTCCCTCCCTCTCTCTGTGTTTCTCCCTCCCTCTCTCTCTGTTTCTCCCTCCCTCTCTCTCTCTGTTTCTCCCTCCCTCTCTCTCTCTGTTTCTCCCTCCCTCTCTCTCTGCCCCCCTCTCTATCTCTGTTTCTCCCTCCCTATCTCTCTCTGTTTCTCCCTCCCTCTCTCTCTGTTTCTCCCTCCCTCTCTCTGTTTCTCCCTCCCTCTCTCTGTTTCTCCCTCCCTCTCTCTCTGTTTCTCCCTCCCTCTCTCTGTTTCTCCCTCTCTCTGTTTCTCCCTCCCTCTCTCTGTTTCTCCCTCTCTCTGTTTCTCCCTCTCTCTGTTTCTCCCTCTCTCTGTTTCTCCCTCCCTCTCTCTGTTTCTCCCTCTCTCTGTTTCTCCCTCTCTCTGTTTCTCCCTCCCTCTGTTTCTCCCTCTCTCTGTTTCTCCCCCCTCTCGCTCTGTTTCTCCCTCCCTCTCTCTCTGTTTCTCCCTCCCTCTCTCTCTGTTTCTCCCTCCCTCTCTCTCTGTTTCTCCCTCCCTCTCTCTCTCTGTTTCTCCCTCCCTCTCTCTCTCTGTTTCTCCCTCCCTCTCTCTCTGCCCCCTCTCTATCTCTGTTTCTCCCTCCCTCTCTCTCTCTGTTTCTCCTTCCCTCTCTCTCTGTTTCTCCCTCCCCTCTCTCTCTGCCCCCCCTCTCTCTCTCTGTCTCTCTGTCTCCCTGTCTGTCTCTATCTCTGTCTCTCTCTCTCTCTCTCTCTCTCCAAATCGGTGGATTCCAGAGCAGTAGTCCATTAAAGACAGTGATTATTACAGTAATAATAACAGAGTCCTGTGAGTGTCGTGGGCCCATGCGGGCTGCGGGGAGCTGGGAGCCCTGTCCTAGCTTCCTTCCTGTCATGTTTCTTCTGGGCCACAGACTGCCGGCACAGCAGGCTCCTGGGAATAAGGCCAGCTCAACACTGACTGGAGTGGAATAGCCTGATTTGTATTCAAGTCTCCAGGACATGCTCACAGCCAGTCCAAGCATTAGTGCAGCAGGGCTAACTCTGTCTGACCCTACTCCCTTACTGTGGGTGGCAAGGCGCAGAGAAAGAGATGGAGAGAGAGGGGGAGTGAGCCCAGGCGGCTCGGAGTGTAAGGCTGCGTTTAGACAGGCAGCCCAATTCAGATTTCTTTTTCTCACTAATTGGTCTTTTGACCAATCAGATCAGCTCTGAAAAAGATCTGATGTGAAAAGATCAGATGTTTTTTGGTAAAAACTGCCCTGCAGTTAAATGCCTCTGGGGCAAAGTTACAACATTCATTTTGAAGTGCATGAATGTAAATATTCATGCTTTGCATCTATTATGTTACTTAACAATGATAGCTCCTTGAATCTCTCAATCAATCATAGACGATTACTGCTGGGTGACTGACGAGCAACCTGGGTGGGGTTGGGGTGGTTGTATGGAGACATGTTGGCTGGGTGGGGTTGGGGTGGTTGTATGGAGACATGTTGGCTGGGTGGGGTTGGGGGGTTGTATGGAGATATGTTGGCTGGGTGGGGTTGGGATGGTTTTGTGGAGAAATGTTGGCTGGGTGGGGTTGGGATGGTTTTGTGGAGAAATGTTGGCTGGGTGGGGTTGGGATGGTTTTTTGGAGAAATGTTGGCTGGGTGGGGTTGGGATGGTTTTGTGGAGACATGTTGGCTGGGTGGGGTGGAGGTGTTGGCTGGGTGGGGTGGTTATGTGGAGACATGTTGGCTGGGTGGGGTGGTTGTGTGGAGACATGTTGGCTGGGTGGGGTGGTTGTGTGGAGACATGTTGGCTGGGTGGGGTGGTTATGTGGAGACATGTTGGCTGGGTGGGGTGTTGGCTGGGTGGGGTGGTTGTGTGGAGACATGTTGGCAGGGTGGGGTGGTTGTGTGGAGACATGTTGGCTGGGTGGGGTGGTTATGTGGAGACATGTTGGCTGGGTGGGGTGGTTTTATGGAGACATGTTGGCTGGGTGGGGTGGTTGTATGGAGACATGTTGGGGGGTTGTATGGAGATATGTTGGCTGGGTGGGGTTGGGATGGTTTTGTGGAGAAATGTTGGCTGGGTGGGGTTGGGATGGTTTTTTGGAGAAATGTTGGCTGGGTGGGGTTGGGGGTTGTATGGAGATATGTTGGCTGGGTGGGGTTGGGATGGTTTTGTGGAGAAATGTTGGCTGGGTGGGGTTGGGATGGTTTTGTGGAGAAATGTTGGCTGGGTGGGGTTGGGATGGTTTTTTGGAGAAATGTTGGCTGGGTGGGGTTGGGATGGTTTTGTGGAGACATGTTGGCTGGGTGGGGTGGAGGTGTTGGCTGGGTGGGGTGGTTATGTGGAGACATGTTGGCTGGGTGGGGTGGTTGTGTGGAGACATGTTGGCTGGGTGGGGTGGTTGTGTGGAGACATGTTGGCTGGGTGGGGTGGTTATGTGGAGACATGTTGGCTGGGTGGGGTGTTGGCTGGGTGGGGTGGTTGTGTGGAGACATGTTGGCAGGGTGGGGTGGTTGTGTGGAGACATGTTGGCTGGGTGGGGTGGTTATGTGGAGACATGTTGGCTGGGTGGGGTGGTTTTATGGAGACATGTTGGCTGGGTGGGGTGGTTGTATGGAGACATGTTGGGGGGTTGTATGGAGATATGTTGGCTGGGTGGGGTTGGGATGGTTTTGTGGAGAAATGTTGGCTGGGTGGGGTTGGGATGGTTTTTGGAGAAATGTTGGCTGGGTGGGGTTGGGATGGTTTTGTGGAGACATGTTGGCTGGGTGGGGTGGTTGTGTGGAGGTGTTGGGTGGTTATGTGGAGACATGTTGGCTGGGTGGGGTGGTTATGTGGAGACATGTTGGCTGGGTGGGGTGGTTATGTGGAGACATGTTGGCTGGGTGGGATGGTTATGTGGAGACATGTTGGCTGGGTGGGGTGGTTATGTGGAGACATGTTGGCTGGGTGGGATGGTTGTGTGGAGACATGTTGGCTGGGTGGGGTGGTTATGTGGAGACATGTTGGCTGGGTGGTTTGGTTGTGTGGAGACATGTTGGCTGGGTGGGGTGGTTATGTGGAGACATGTTGGCTGGGTGGGGTGTTGGCTGGGTGGGGTGGTTGTGTGGAGACATGTTGGCTGGGTGGGGTGGTTGTGTGGAGACATGTTGGCTGGGTGGGGTGGTTGTGTGGAGACATGTTGGCTGGGTGGGGTGGTTGTGTGGAGACATGTTGGCTGGGTGGGGTGGTTATGTGGAGACATGTTGGCTGGGTGGGGTGGTTATGTGGAGACATGTTGGCTGGGTGGGGTGTTGGCTGGGTGGGGTGGTTGTGTGGAGACATGTTGGCTGGGTGGGGTGGTTGTGTGGAGACATGTTGGCTGGGTGGGGTGGTTATGTGGAGACATGTTGGCTGGGTGGGGTGGTTATGTGGAGACATGTTGGCTGGGTGGGGTGGTTGTGTGGAGACATGTTGGCTGGGTGGGGTGGTTATGTGGAGACATGTTGGCTGGGTGGGGTGGTTATGTGGAGACATGTTGGCTGGGTGGGGTGTTGGCTGGGTGGGGTGGTTGTGTGGAGACATGTTGGCTGGGTGGGGTGGTTATGTGGAGACATTTTGGCTGGGTGGTTTGGTTGTGTGGAGACATGTTGGCTGGGTGGGGTGGTTATGTGGAGACATGATGGCTGGGTGGGGTGGTTGTGTGGAGACATGTTGGCTGGGTGGGGTGGTTGTGTGGAGGTGTTGGCTGGGTGGGGTGGTTATGTGGAGACATGTTGGCTGCGTAGGGTGGTTGTGTGGAGACATGTCGGCTGGGTGGGGTGTTGGCTGGGTCGGGTGGTTGTGTGGAGGTGTTGGCTGGGTGGGGTGGTTATGTGGAGACATGTTGGCTGGGTGGGGTGGTTGTGTGGAGACATGTTGGCTGGGTGGGGTGGTTATGTGGAGACATGTTGGCTGGGTGGGGTGGTTATGTGGAGACATGTTGGCTGGGTGGGGTGTTGGCTGGGTGGGGTGGTTGTGTGGAGACATGTTGGCTGGGTGGGGTGGTTATGTGGAGACATTTTGGCTGGGTGGTTTGGTTGTGTGGAGACATGTTGGCTGGGTGGGGTGGTTATGTGGAGACATGATGGCTGGGTGGGGTGGTTGTGTGGAGACATGTTGGCTGGGTGGGGTGGTTGTGTGGAGGTGTTGGCTGGGTGGGGTGGTTATGTGGAGACATGTTGGCTGGGTAGGGTGGTTGTGTGGAGACATGTCGGCTGGGTGGGGTGTTGGCTGGGTGGGGTGGTTGTGTGGAGGTGTTGGCTGGGTGGGGTGGTTATGTGGAGACATGTTGGCTGGGTGGGGTGGTTGTGTGGAGACATGTTGGCTGGGTGGGGTGGTTATGTGGAGACATGTTGGCTGTGTGGGGTGGTTATGTGGAGACATGTTGGCTGGGTGGGGTGGTTTTATGGAGACATGTTGGCTGGGTGGGATGGTTATGTGGAGACATGTTGGCTGGGTGGGGTGTTGGCTGGGTGGGGTGGTTGTGTGGAGACATGTTGGCTGGGTGGGGTGGTTATGTGGAGACATGTTGGCTGGGTGGGGTGGTTGTTTGGAGACGTTTTGGCTGGATGGGGTGGTTATGTGGAGACATGTTGGCTGGGTGGGGTGGTTGTGTGGAGACATGTTGGCTGGGTGGGGTGGTTGTGTGGAGACATGTTGGCTGGTTGGGGTGGTTGTGTGGAGACATGTTGGCTGGGTGGGATTGGGATTGGGGTGGTTGTGTGGAGACATGTTGGCTTGGTGGGGTGGTTTTGTGGAGACATGTTGGCTGGGTGGGGTGGTTGTGTGGAGACATGTTGGCTGGGTGGGGTGGTTGTGTGGAGACATGTTGGCTGGATGGGGTGGTTATGTGGAGACATGTTGGCTGGGTGGGGTGGTTATGTGGAGAAATGTTGGCTGGGTGGGGTGGTTATGTGTAGACATGTTGGCTGGGTGGGGTGTTGGCTGGGTGGGGTGGTTGTGTGGAGACATGTTGGCTGGGTGGGGTGGTTATGTGGAGACATGTTGGCTGGGTGGGGTGGTTATGTGGAGACATGTTGGCTGGGTGGGGTGGTTATGTGGAGACATGTTGGCTGGGTGGGGTGGTTGTGTGGAGACATGTTGGCTGGGTGGGGTGGTTGTGTGGAGACATGTTGGCTGGGTGGGGTGGTTGTGTGGAGACATGTTGGCTGGGTGGGGTGGTTGTGTGGAGACATGTTGGCTGGGTGGGGTGGTTATGTGGAGACATGTTGGCTGGGTGGGGTGGTTGTGTGGAGACGTGTTGGCTGAGTGGGGTGGTTATGTGGAGACATGTTGGCTGGGTGGGGTGGTTATGTGGAGACATGTTGGCTGGGTGGGGTGTTGGCTGGGTGGGGTGGTTGTGTGGAGACATGTTGGCTGGGTGGGGTGGTTATGTGGAGACATGTTGGCTGGGTGGGGTGGTTATGTGGAGACATGTTGGCTGGGTGGGGTGGTTATGTGGAGACATGTTGGCTGGGTGGGGTGGTTATGTGGAGACATGTTGGCTGGGTGGGGTGGTTGTGTGGAGACATGTTGGCTGGGGGGTGGTTGTGTGGAGACATGTTGGCTGGGTGGGGTGGTTGTGTGGAGACATGTTGGCTGGGTGGGGTGGTTATGTGGAGACATGTTCGCTGGGTGGGGTGGTTGTGTGGAGACATGTTGGCTGGGTGGGGTGGTTAGGTGGAGGTGTTGGCTGGGTGGGGTGGTTATGTGGAGACATGTTGGCTGGGTGGGATGTTGGCTGGGTGGGGCTGGGGTTTTGGCTGGGTGGGGTTGGGTTGGGGTGTTGGCTGGGTGGGGTGGGGTTGGGGTGTTGGTTGTGTGGGGTGGGGTTGGGGTGTTGGCTGGGTGGGGTGGGGTTGGGGTGTTGGCTGGGTGGGGTGGGGTTGGGGTGTTGGCTGGGTGGGGTGGGGTTGGGGTGTTGGCTGTGTGGGGCTGGGTTGGGGTGTTGGCTGGGTTGGGGTGTTTGCTGGGTGGAGTTGGGTTGGGGTGTTGGCTGTGTGGGGCTGGGTTGGGGTGTTGGCTGGGTTGGGGTGTTGGCTGTGTGGGGCTGGGTTGGGGTGTTGGCTGGGTTGGGGTGTTGGCTGGGTGGGGTGGGGTTGGGGTGTTGGCTGGGTTGGGGTGTTGGCTGTGTGGGGCTGGGTTGGGGTGTTGGCTGGGTGGGGTGGGGTTGGGGTGTTGGCTGGGTGGGGTGGGGTTGGGGTGTTGGCTGTGTGGGGCTGGGTTGGGGTGTTGGCTGGGTTGGGGTGTTGGCTGTGTGGGGCTGGGTTGGGGTGTTGGCTGGGTTGGGGTGTTGGCTGGGTGGAGTTGGTTTGGGGTGTTGGCTGAGTGGGGTGGAGTTGGGGTGTTGGCTGTGTGGGGCTGGGTCGGGGTGTTGGCTGGGTTGGGGTGTTGGCTGGGTGGAGTTGGGTTGGGGTGTTGGCTGAGTGGGGTTGGGGGAATGGGGTGGGAGGTTGAGGGTGAAGGCCCAAAAATGTTTTGCTTTCTTTTCCTGTTCTATTATAGCTTAAACTCTGTATGTATTTCATATTTTTTTCCCTCGCTTGAGTGGCTACCTACAGATACATGTTTTATATATAATATAATTTTAAACGCATAATATACCTGACCCCCCCCCCCAAATTAAATAAATAAATATATAATAATAATAATAATACAAAATATAAAAATACCAATTAGTTAAAAAATGAACAAAATTGGTCTGCCTGTGTAAACACAGCATAAGGGGGTTTGTGAGTGGTGGCTGATAAGTAGAGTGTGTGTGTCTGTGTCTGTGTACATTTTGTGTGTACACAACAGTGTGTTTGTGAGGTCAGAAATATCTCTGTGTCTAAGTGTGCACTTTAGGTCATTAGTGAAATGGTGTGCATCTGTTTGTGGGTGTCTGCAATTAGGACAGCGTTTGTATGAATAAATATTATGGGAGTGGTTTGTGTTTAATCAATTGTGTTTGTGCATGTGTGGCTGTGTGTGTTTGTGTCGGTGGCAGGATGGTGTGGTAGCTGTGTCTGGATGGTAATAAGGCTTGTTTTATCTACATTCATATCGTAGGGGGGTTGGGATGGGCGGAGTCACAACCATTTTCATTCTTTTCATATATGACATCAGAATAATAATGAAAGTTGTGAGCTAGGTGCCTGGGCCCCCCTCTGGATTTATCAAACTTTATTACTAACAGTTTGTCTCTAGCAGGCAGCTCTCCCTCTCTGTAACCCAGGGTTAGTGTAGCTTCCTTCAGGCCCATGGTATCTAAGGGGACACAGCTTCACGCACATCTGCTCCTTCCCTTACTGATGTCCTGCTGATGACACATGCTAGCATTTTTAAAGGCCATGTTGCAGTCAAAATTCAGTTTTTCCATTTTTTTTTGTAAAATATTGTACAACAGCTGATGAATGGAACACTGTAAATGTGTTATTTCCTGATAGTTTCTGTTGAAAATACAATCTATGCAGGACCTTCTAATCAGCAGGTTTTGCATGGCTTAAGTTTTGGCTTGCTTGGTAACATCACCAGGCAGTATAAGTTAATAGACCAATCACAGAGAGAGGTCCAAACCCCTCTACCAACAGCTAGTTTTCAGGTTACATATCCATCCTATGAGGCCCCTCCCATTAGGTCCCTCACTCAGACCACTCCCACAGTCCTAGCAAAATTATCGCTTTGACCATTTGACCCCCACAAGGGCCAACTTCTGTCTGTAGAGTCTGAACAGTTGGGCTGCACACTAATATGACCACACCATCGAAAGGCAGTGGCGTGTATCCATGGGTGCCAAGGGAAGCCAGGCTTCCCAAAAATATAAAATAATGTTTATTTTGTCTCTCTGTGTTTCATCATTTCCCTTCAATTCACAAGAGGCTGAATGTATCTCACCGGAGAGAAGGCACCCGAGTGAACAAAACAGCGCCCCTCTGTCTCTCTATGTGCAGCCCATCTATCTGATGCTGTCTGGTCAAAAAGTGTATGATATTGTTGCCGCCTGTAGCATTGAAGGCAAAGGAAGCCAGCGAGCATTTGGCCTTGATAACCTGAGTGAATGGTCCTGGCACACCAAAAAAAAGTGTCAATGGAAGCCAGCTTGGATTTGGCTTCACACCAATCACATCAAGCCAAATGCCATTAACAGAAACAAACTTGAATTGTTGCATCTCACTGTGTTGTTGTGCTCCTCTGGCTAGCTAGCGGCCCTTTCCTAAATTAGCCATGGACGGAGATAGGGATTTGGACTTGGGGTTTTACTTAATTCTCTGTACTGGCCATTGATTGTAACGGGGATTCTGATCCAATCATAGATTAACACATTGTGTTTTTGGCCTGAGAGGAGGGAAGTTTAATATGTAGGTAGATGTAGTAGGCTCATGTTAACTAGCTGACTAATTGTTGCCCATGAAAGGAAGTTAGGCTAGTGAGCAAGCATTTGAGCCAGGTAGCCTAGGACAACAAAAACTAAAAGTGTGTAATGTATGACAGCGTCATAGACTGTTTCAGCAACATGAAAGAGGAAGATGGTGTTTCTCTACAAGTAGGGTGAGTTAACATGTTTTTTCTACTTACGCACAAACACACACACAGAAATCAGTACCATGGACAGCCACATGTAATGTAGCTTACGTTGATTGGACTAAATTGTTTTTGGAATCTTTTAGTTGTCACTGTTTTAGAATAAACATAGTTGATTTAATGATGTTGAAGTTGAAATGGTTCTGGAATAGTGGAGGCAGCACCTGTTTTCTTTGAGACTTGTGGGAACTCTCCAGTGTTCTAAATCAGTAGTTGTTTAATTGTCCGAATATTTCAGAAACAGGAACTTGTTTCTGAATGCTGTAGGTCATGTAACTGTTTGTTACATGCAATATGCTTTGTGGACTCCGCCCAGGCAGGTGTTGCTCTCCGGTTTTGTGATGAAACAAAGGTGTGTTTGAATTTTGCCACTGTGTCTTCTTTATTGTCTCAGCTGTTAGGCCTACATATCACGGTGGCAAGGCATATGAACTAACAGGTTAATTATCACAACACATATGTGGTAATATGGCTTTTTCCCCCTGGCTTGGCTTCCCCAGTGATTTTACCCACGCACCCCTACTGTTGAAAGGTGAGACTCTCACAAACACATACGTGCTGGTTGTTTAGCTCTAGGATGCACACAAGACTCGTCTGAAGGTAGCCCGGTATCAGTTGAACAACTGGATGGAGATATACGTATACGGAAGTAGTTCCGTGTCAAAGAAAGGGTTAATTATGCATAAAAATATATATAAATCCTGATCTTTCTTAAAGCTCTAAGAAACAGACTTTAAAACAAACTTCCTTTTGATTTATTTTTGGACTGTCTGCTTTGTCATGTATCAAACAAAATAAAATTGTATTGGTCACATACACATATTTAGCAGATGTTATTGCGAGATCTAAAGTAAAAGAATGGAGTTAAGAAATATATAAATATTAGGATGAGAAATATCAGAGTGGCATTGACTAAAATCCAGTAGAATAGAATACAGTATATACATATGAAATGAGTAAAGCCATTATTAAAGTGACCAGTGATTCCATGTCTATGTATATAGGGCAGCAGCCTCTAAAGTGCAGGGTTGAGTAACCGGGTGGTAGCCGGCTAGTGATGGCTGTTTAACAGTCTGATGGCCTTGAGATAGAAGCTGTTTTTCAGTTTCTCAATCCCAGCTTTGATGCACCTGTACTGACCTCGCCTTCTGGATGATAGCGGGGTGAACAGGCAGTGGCTCAGGTGGTTGATGTCCTTGATGATCTTTTTGGACTTCCTGTGACATCGGGTGCTCTACGCGTGAATATGAACATGTTATTCAATCCGTTTCTATGGGCTAACAGCAGTAAGGCCAAATTCAATGTTTAATAAAATAATTTAAAAATATTCTTACAGGGGTCCTAAAATTGAAAATCAAATAGAAAAACAATCCATGGTATAACCATCTTAAAACAATTCCATTTGTTAACTTAGTAGAACCCCCCTTGAAAGGCTTAGACCTTTACTGGTAAATGGATGTTTACATGCAGTTATATTGTTGGATCCCTCTGCCCTTATCTTATTTTCCATCTATCAGATGCAGGAAAGATCGGGGCTATAATACTTTTTACTTCCTGCTTTTTGGCATCTCCGTGGCTTGAACAAGCACTTTACTTCCTCATCATGAGTACTTTACTTAGGGGTCATCAACACTAATAAGGAAATAGTGCTGCAAAATTCAAATACATACGCTATAGCTTAGATGTCCGTGATAGTGAACGGAAACCACATCAGTCGATCATCATGGTCCCCTGGGGGCCCCAGCCTCCTGTAGATAATGTATGGTCATGACTGGATCAGTGTACTGCTGACTCTTGTGTGTGTATCAACATCACACAGACAGACAGCCCTCTCACCTATGGGCCAGCCTGGAGACAGCTCAGGACAAAAATCAATTCCCTCTGACCTCTTGCCAGATGAGATGGGAATGTGATCCCAAAGGTGACCGTATTACCGTTGTGTCATAGCTTGCTTGAATCACATTGGTTAGTTGAACAGAAACAGCGTCACTGTGGGGAGTAGCCCAGCCTAGTGCATGGGTGGCATACAGGCGACATGTTGAGGTAAGCAACCTGTGCCGTGTGTGTGGAAGTTTGATTTTTATAACAGCCAGTCAACCTGAGTAGAGACTGCTTTCATAAATGTTTTACAAATTCAACTAGTTATCTTGTCCTTGCTGTATAATGTAACCTGTAACAGAGTCTGAGTGGCTGACTGTGTCTCCCCATGTGTATCTCTCTCTCTCTCTCTCTCTCTCTCTCTCTCTCTCTCTCTCTCTCTCTCTCTCTATCTCTATCTATATCTTTGTATGACAGTCTTTCAGTCTATCAGTCACTGTCCCAAGCCCAATACACCCTGGAAAGTTAGTTACCAGAAGAATGACAGATGCTGAAAGAAGAACCTGTTGCTATGGTTACTTGTTTTAAGGATGTGTATAACAGCTACATTTACCTAAAAAGCCTCAGCCTCTGATGGGTATTACTGGGTGATGTTTCAGCACATGACCTCCACACATACATTATGAGTGCTGTTGGGATGTGGTGGAAACTGAATCACGATTTTCTGTAGCCTTGCCCTTTGAACCACAGTGCTCTGAAAGTATATTTTTCACTCGCCTGAGTCTCCAACCATTTCCACCCCTCCCTCCCTCCCTCCCTCCCCTACGGCTTGAGGCATTCCCTACGCCTACGCCTCCCATGCTGCCGCTATCCAGGAGTGAGCGTCAAACTCTGTGGTTGCTCTTGTAACTGCTGATTGGCTCGCTGACATAATCGTTTAGCACCTAATTAGATAGACCTGCAGTTGATCACATCCAGCTGCATTGTGAGATTCCCATACTGTCGATATACAGCCTCAGCAACACATACCGTATACTCTACATATCCACATACGGTGCATGTACTGTGCATGAATTATACTAACAATACATAATGTATGATAACCACAATTTGTCCTTTTTCATTTATGTGGTGTAAACGGTTTGGTTCAGATGCAGGTTAGTCTTTTCTCTGCACATACAGTGTGTTTCCGTGTTAACATTTGGTCCTAATTCGTGTCTGATGGCTGCTCATACAGCCAGAGTTCTCTATCTGTTCAGTGTTCACTCAGGCTGATCCAGAAAAGCCAGGCGTTCAGGCGTTCTCCACTGACACCTAACAGGTTGTTTTACACACTAGCTCAGGCCAGTGAGTAAAACAGGGGTCCTTCAGGGCCCCTCCAGATGTAGCTCTCCCTGCTCATTAGTATGTCCTCTGCTCAAGTACCTGCAGGCTCTGTTTTGGCTTCCTCCATGTTCCCCCTCTCTCTCTAGTCTAGATCCATCTTCTCTGCTAACCAAAGCCTCCCCTGTTGTCTGTCTATTGGACGTTCTGCTGCATATCGGCTATTTATAACCTTGCTGTTTGGTTATCTTCTTTAGTCTGCATGACTCTCAATACATTTTCTCTTTTATGATATTCAGCGTTTTACACTTGACCTCCAGTTAGTCGTCTTCTTTTATCTTCAAGCGCCTTGAAACCACTTAGCTGTCTCCAGTGATTTCTCTCTCACTGTCCTTTTCTCTCGTTCTCTCTCCCCCTTCCATACCTCTCCCCCTTCTCTCTCTCTCCCCCCTTCTCTCTCTCTCTCTATCTCCCCCCTTCTCTCTCTCTCTCTCTCTCTCCAGAATATCAGGTGTTCCACACCCCATCATCCTCTCAGCTGGCTTGCTATTCTTGATAAGCCCTCTCTCTATTTCTCCTTATATAATAATATTGTTAATAGGACTCCTTGTCCACTGTAATGACTAACTTCGATCACAGCAAGTCTCCCAGCACTGGTCTACTCTCCCATCAGCTCTGTTAAATGGTAGAAATATTGGCTTTTCTCTCTTCTCTTTCTCTCCCAATTCTGTGCTTCTGTCCTCTTTATAAGATCCCTGATGCCTCTCAGGTTCTCTCTCTTGCCAACTGCTGTGTTAATCACATGGCTGTTCCCTCCCTTTTATCTTAACTCTCATTTCTTCTCCTTCCCACTCCCCTCTCCTCTCGTCCACCGAGTTCACCGTGATCTAGATAGCAGACTATCTCTTCTGTTCACTGTGATATAGATAGCAGACTATCTCTTCTGTTCACCGTGATCTAGATAGCAGACTATCTCTTCTGTTCACCGTGATCTAGATAGCAGACTATCTCTTCTGTTCACCGTGATCTAGATAGCGGACTATCTCTTCTGTTCACCGTGATCTAGATAGCAGACTATCTCTTCTGTTCACCGTGATCTAGATAGCGGACTATCTCTTCTGTTCACCGTGATCTAGATAGTCTGCTATATCTTCTGTTCACCGTGCATTTTCTGAATCTCAATGTCTCTCGCTCTCCTCTCTATCGCTCCATCTCCCCAGGTGAGATACCATTGTGCTCTGCATTATCTTATCTCATCTCCTGACACAGAAATATGATGCTTTGACAGTACCATTCGGGACTCGAGTCACATAATTGCTGTCTAGACGAGCACAGCCAGGGTGATATTTGTGTACCCTCAAAGATATTTATATTTAAAATTCATTATATTCCCTGACTTTCTAGATTTCTTGGTAAGTAACATGTACCTTTTATTACTGAGACCAAGTCATATTAATGAGAGAGACCTGTAGTATTATTACTGAGACCAAGTCATATTCCTGAGAGAGACCTGTAGTATTATTACTGAGACCAAGTCATATTATTGAGAGAGACCTGTCATATTATTACTGAGACCAAGTCATATTCCTGAGAGAGACCTGTAGTATTATTACTGAGACCAAGTCATATTATTGAGAGAGACCTGTAGTATTATTACTGAGACCAAGTAATATTCCTGAGAGAGACCTGTAGTATTATTACTGAGACCAAGTCATATTCCTGAGAGAGACCTGTAGTATTATTACTGAGACCAAGTCATATTATTGAGAGAGACCTGTAGTATTATTACTGAGACCAAGTCATATTCCTGTGAGAGTCCTGTAGTATTATTACTGAGACCAAGTCATATTCCTGAGAGAGACCTGTAGTATTATTACTGAGACCAAGTCATATTCCTGAGAGAGACCTGTAGTATTATTACTGAGACCAAGTCATATTCCTGAGAGAGACCTGTAGTATTATTACTGAGACCAAGTCATATTCCTGAGAGAGACCTGTAGTATTATTACTGAGACCAAGTCATATTCCTGAGAGAGACCTGTAGTATTATTACTGAGACCAAGTCATATTCCTGAGAGAGACCTGTAGAATTATTACTGAGACCAAGTCATATTCCCGAGAGAGACCTGTAGTATTATTACTGAGACCAAGTCATATTATTGAGAGAGACCTGTAGTATTATTACTGAGACCAAGTCATATTCCCGAGAGAGTCCTGTAGTATTATTACTGAGACCAAGTCATATTATTGAGAGAGACCTGTAGTATTATTACTGAGACCAAGTCATATTCCTGAGAGAGACCTGTAGTATTATTACTGAGACCAAGTCATATTATTGAGAGAGACCTGTAGTATTATTACTGAGACCAAGTCATATTTCCGAGAGAGACCTGTAGTATTTTTTCATCATTTCGATTCCCTTGTGTGACACTGCCAAGCACCCAATCTTAGAAACTCCACAGCAATTTAGAGGTGTGAAGAGTTCTTTCTTCCCCATGTTGCCCAGTGAACTACTAGACTTTACACTTTAGAGAGACCACTCTAATCCCAGCAGAAGCGCAGCGGCCCACAATCCCATTGTCAAATTGTGATGCTGGTGCGGCGGGTGGGTGGGCAGAGGGGGGGCAGAGATGCAACAGCAGCTTGGCGAGAGGACAAACCCCTGGAGGGTGCTTTAGGAGTCTGCTGCTCTCTCTCAGAGGAGAGGCTGCCTGACTGAAGAGGAGAGACTGGATGTCACAGCACATCTCCCATCCATCAATAACCTAGTAGTCATACTGGAGACGGGAAAGAAGCAGAGCAGAATGGAGAACTAATGCAAGGTACAACAGGGATCACACATACACACCCAGACACACACAGGCGGAGAAAGTACCTCGTTTAGGTCAGCAACTCGCCACGAATCAGGGCAGAACCGAGTGAATGACATCACCTGGGAATGGAATGTGGCTAGCCACAGCACAGCGAATGCAGCCAGACATGAGAAAGCCAGTCCTGTGTGTATCTGTATAGAGTATGCAGGCTGAGGCAACAGCAGTTTTACTTCCTGTCGTTCTCCTGCCTAATACACCAGGCCCCATGGGATACATCTTTCCCAGAATTACTGGCAGAATCTCAAACTCCCAATTCAGTGGATAATTAGAAGAAGGTGGCAATCCCGGGTCCCGGGAGGAAGGACAGATGGCAGCCATCGCAAGCAGCAGAATATGTCATTGACTGACTGTCATACTGTACTGTCATAATGTACAGCAGAGCCAATACATAGCCGTGCCTTGTCTATATGTCCTCTTTTCCCTATTGGATTGGAAATAATACATGTTGATCATTTTGCCATAATATCACCATGTACAGTATTTAGCAATACATTCTGATTGAGAAAATAGAACACGTCTGACTTATGACATGATTAATGTGTTGATTTCGAAATGCCGGAGAGGTTGTGTTCTCTAGGGAGAGAGAGAGCGAGTCAGAGAGCGAGTCAGAGACAGAGAGAGAGAGAGATGGTGAGTGTGTGTGTAGAGATGGAGGAGAAATTGGCCTCCGTTGGCCTGTCTTGGTCTTGCTTGGCTCTGCTCTGCTGTGGTTGTATGGGAATTGTCTTGCTTGGCTTTGCTCTGCTGTGGTTGTATGGGAATTGTCTTGCTTGGCTCTGCTCTGCTGTGGTTATATGGGAATTGTCTTGCTTGGCTCTGCTCTGCTGTGGTTGTATGGGACTTGTCTTGCTTGGCTCTGCTCTCCTGTGGTTGTATGGGAATTGTCTTGCTTGGCTTTGCTCTGCTGTGGTTGTATGGGAATTGTCTTGCTTGGCTCTGCTCTGCTGTGGTTATATGGGAATTGTCTTGCTTGGCTCTGCTCTGCTGTGGTTGTATGGGAATTGTCTTGCTTGGCTCTGCTCTGCTGTGGTTGTATGGGAATTGTCTTGCTTGGCTCTGCTCTGCGTGGTTGTATGGGAATTGTCTTGCTTGGCTTTGCTCTGCGTGGTTGTATGGGAATTGTCTTGCTTGGCTCTGCTCTGCTGTGGTTGTATGGGAATTGTCTTGCTTGGCTCTGCTCTGCTGTGGTTGTATGGGAATTGTCTTGCTTGGCTCTGCTCTGCTCTGCTGTGGTTGTATGGGAATTGTCTTGCTTGGCTCTGCTCTGCTGTGGTTGTATGGGAATTGTCTTGCTTGGCTCTGCTCTGCTGTGGTTGTATGGGAATTGAACTGGAAGCAACTGTTTCTGACTCACCATCTTTACATAACCGCCAGACAAATAACATTTTGTTCACAAATATATAAATTGTTGATGGCACCAGGAAATGTTGAAGTGTGCTACTTGCTATGGTATTTATAGATAGATGTGTCTGAACTTGAGATTTTTGCAGATATTAGTGTTTTTAAATGAATGATGTTTGACGTAGAAACACACTGACTGGATTGAAATGCTTCATGAATTTGATTGTACTTTTTTTTCATCATATTTCAACTTTGAGTGTCGATGGCTGTCTGTGGGTTTGGTGTGTGTGTGTGTGTGTGTGTGTGTGTGTGTGTGTGTGTGTGTGTGTGTGTGTGTGTGTGTGTGTGTGTGTGTGTGTGTGTGTGTGTGTAAGTGTTTGTGTGGGTGGATGTGCACGCATATATGAGTGCAGCATCTACAGATGTAGGATCTTTATATGAACCAGTTTGCTACAGCAGGAAAATAATCCTGCACCAACAGGAAATGTGAATTATTATGTGGATTATAATGAATAGACATTTATTTTTGTAGGGGTTGATACATTTTTCATCAGGGCAAATCAAGTCTGACATTTTAACGTGTAAATTACAAACTTTAGAAGCCTTTTTAAACCTTGAATACGCTACAAGTTCGTGTTTGCTTCTCTGATCAAATTAAGATCCCACATCCAAACAAGTCATTGCTATTGCTAAAGCATAGGCATGATTCTGAGAAATCCTACCGCAAAAGGCGTCCAAGCACAAACCACAATGTATGGCTTTGGAATATAGAGCAGCATTTTCCAAGACGAGGTTATTGAAAACACTCAAGGTTTCTACATAATGTATGAGAAGCCTTGATGTATAGCCATACAGCCCACTGTTGGGTTTACAGTGGGACCTGGCAATGCACACTGCTATTCTGCTTGGTCTCAGCCTCAGGAGAGAGGATTCATTTATAACGTTCCTGACCTCTGTTCGATCAGAGGTCAGGAAGTGGGGACACAGCTTGTTTTGTCACAGTGCCCTGTCTATCTGTTCTGTGCCTTCAGAAAGTTCACACCCCTGTTATAGTCTGAATTAAACATGGATTCAACTGAGATGTTTTGTTGTTGTTGTCACTGGCCAACATACAATACCCGATAATGTCACACAACACACAATACCCGATAATGTCACACAACACACAATACCCGATAATGTCACACAACACACAATACCCGATAATGTCACACAACACACAATACCCGATAATGTCAAAGTGGAATTATGTTTTTCATCACTTTTTACAAATTCATAAAAAATGACAAGTTGAAATGTCTTGAGTGAATAAGTATTCAACCCATTTGTTATGGCAAGCCTAAATACGTTTAGGAGTTCAAATGTGCCCTCAGTGAATTTCAAACACAGATTCAACCACAAAGACCAGGGAGGTTTTCCTGGTTTTCCAAGAAGGGCACCTATTGGTAGATTGGTCCAAAAAAAAAAGAAGAAGACATTGAATATCCTTTTGAGAATTAATTAGACTTTGGATTGTGTATCAATACACCCAGTCACTACAAAGATACAGGCATCCTTCCTTACTCTGTGGCGGTGAGGAATGGAATCACTCAGGGATTTCACCATGAGGCCAATGGTGACTTTAAAACAGACTTTAATGGCTGTGATAGGAGAAAACTAAGAATGGATCATCAACGTTGTATTTACTCCACAATACCAACCTAATTGAAAGAAGGAACCAGAATAAAAATATTCCAAAACAGCCATCCTCTTTGCAACAAAGCACTAAAGTAATACTGCAAAAAATATGGAAAAGTAATACATTTTTTTGTCGTCCAATACAACACATTACTTAGTACCAATCATCATATTTTCAAGCATAGCAGTGGCTGCATCATGTTATGCTTGTAATCGTTAAGGACTGGGGAGTTTTTCAGGATAAAAAAAATAAACGGAATCTAGCTAAGCACAGGGAAAGTCAGAGTAAAACCTGGTTCAGTTTGCTTTCCACCAGACACTGGGAGATGAATTCAGGGCAATAAGCTAAAAACCCAAGGCCAAATCTACATGTACCAAGACGACACGAATGTTCCTGAGTGGCCGAGTTACAGTTTTCTCTTAAATCTGCTTAGAAAATCTATGGCAAGACCTGAAAATGGTTGTCTAGCAATGATCAACAACCAATTGATCAACAACCAATTTGACAGAGCTTGAACAATTTTGAAAAGAATAATGGGCATATGTTGCACAATACAGGTCTGTAAAGATTTTAGAGACTTATCCAGAAACAACGTATGAAAAGGTAGGCACTCACTACTCTAAATCGCTCTGGATAAGAGCGTATGCTAAATGACTAAAATATAAGAAATCCTGCTCATCACCATCCAGGCCATTAGCTGGCCAAAAGGTCCCTGCGGACTGGACCTGGTATTCCCGGTGGATACTGGACTTGTCAGTCTGAGAGCCGGATCCTCTTTAAAATACCATGACTGTTTCTTGGGCTGTGGCCATATGCTGCAGTGCACTGTGAGTGGCGGTCAGTGCAGGTCATCAGCACGAAGCTGGAATGGGATTCATGGAGGGCGGAGGGAGGCCTGAGGCTGGGTTTTATACTGGCAAATTAATTAATAACAGTGATGAGCCGTCCTGGCCTTGACTCTCTCTCTCTCTATCTCTCTCTATCTCTATATCTCTATCTCTCTCTCTCTATCTCTCTCTATCTCTATCTCTATCTCTCTCTCTCTCTTTCTCTCTGTCACTTGACCTTTATCAGTTCATTCTCAGCTCCATCCTACTACATAAATATCTCTTGCCCCCATCTCTCACACACAGACTCACACATATGCAAATACACTGGACATACACTTAGTGTGAAAACAGTCCGGGTGGGGAGTCTACAGTATATTCCAGTGTAATTCTGGCCATGCTGAGTAACATAACCTACAGTAACAACCTAATGAGGTGTCTTTGAGGGTGACGTTAACACCATGCACACGCTCTCTCTCTCTCTCACACACACCCCTTCTTCCTCTAGTTCTGCTCCTGAGAGTTTTATTCCCAGTGACAGATGAAGGGACATGTCGTTGTGTGTTTAGACCCTGTTTTCTGTCATCCAAGGTGACACTGGAGCCCAGTCTTTTGTGGAGGGCAGGTGGGATGAGGACCGGAGACTCCCAGGGAGAGGGAGCATAGGCAGACTAGAGAGGGTGAGAGGAGGAGATCGTGGCTGGAGACCGTGGCCCAGCTGAGAGGTTAACAGAGGGTGAGAGGAGGAGATCGTGGCTGGAGACCATGGCCCAGTTGTCATGAATGATTTCGGGGCTCTCTCACGTTTTGTCACTTCAAATTAGAGGAAGCCGAACCTCAAGCCAGCTGTGATTGGTTGTGTTGCCCGTCAGTAATCCGGCCACATCAGCCCCAGCCAGTGGAGCATAGTTTGTCAGGGCCCACCCTCCTCTCTGTGAGGGGGCTATAAATAGAAGGAGGAGAGGAGACAGGAGGCCCAAGGCTCCAACTGTAATGAGATTAAACCCAACCAGCTTCAGCTTCCAGTGTTGGTTGAGCTTTATTTCTGCTTCCTTTCTGCTTTTCAATGTGTGCATGCAAGATATTGACTGTGTCGGCTGCTGCTGTTGCATGAGTGGAGGAAGATTGTGGATTGATCATTTGCGTTTGGATCATCTGTTTGTGTGTCAGTGAGTGTGTTGATGCGTGTGTGTGTGTGTGCTCTATATGCATTAGAAAGTGTGTGTGTGTGTGTATGTGTGTGTAACGTCCTCATTTTGCAGCCCTCTGGGCATGGCACATCTTCTTAAGATGTTTGTCATGAGGGTGAAGCATTTGTCACTATAGCATTCTGCCATCGGGATGTTGTATTTGCAACCTCAGAGTTGAAACTGTCGACAGGCTCTCACATTTCCTCCAGTGTGTACTCAGTCAGCGCTATGGGACTGGCCTTTGTTCAACCAAATTCCCTCTGTGAAAAGTGATTCTATTTTTTTTGTATTCTGTCTTTAGTATGAGGTAGGTAACAAATACCTCAGTGTAAAGGCATTTGTCATGTTATTGTTATAAACTATGAATGCCATGCAGGGTTCCTCGATGGCACAGCCGTTGTGGCTGAGTGTCTGTGTTCCTGTGTGTTTGAGCCATACTATTGTGAGTCTGTCTGGGGACATGTAGTGTGGGAGACATCCAGTCTGTTTTGGACATACTGCTCATTCACAACACCATGCAGTCCACACCCACTTCCATGTATTCTGCCTGCCTGCCTGTCTGCCTGCCTGCCTGCCCGCCTGCCTGCCTGCCTGCCTGCCTGCCTACCCGCCCGCCTGCCTGGGTGTTACTATACTTGTGGAGTCTCTAGTTGAACTGGAGCTCCTCCTCCGACCATACCTCAGGTCTCATGAGCAAATCGCCTCTCATCATCCCTTCATTTCAACATTAATTACCAGTGCTCTCTGCTCCCTGGTTCCAGTCTGATCTGCTCTCAGCCAGCCTACCAGTCAGCCAGCCAGCCAGACATTAAGCACGGGCCAGTCAGCATAAGCTATCTGTCTCCTTCATCCCCTTCTCATTACAGATAACCAGAAATATGTCTCTCTACATGAATGTAGCACACAGCTGAACTCTATTGAAAGGACCATCCATCAATCCCAGCAAGGAGAAATCTGGACGTATGATGATAGTGAAAGAGGTGTGGTTGTATGGCAGACAAGATAGACGGAGGAGGAAGAGGATGAGGGAGATTGAGGGACAGGATGGTGGTTGAGAAGGAGACAACTGTTAAAGAGAGATTGTGGAAACAGATGTAGAGGTTTTACCAAGAACACAGATAAATGAAATGGTAGATTCACCGGCTGCGGCATATGAACCACCTGCAGTTTCTTCAAAGACAAAATATACAGCAAGCCCTAAAAACTATATTTGTGTCTTCTTTCAGACAGGAAGACGATACCAAAATAACACTTGAGGAATTCAGACTTTTAGAGCTTCTTAGCCTTGTCAAACAGAGGTGAGTGATTGGTCCTGACCATGGACAGGTGTAGGGACAACATTATTATTGGTTGAAGTAGGACACCTGCTGCTCAAAACAACCAGCTCTGATGTTGGTCCAATTTAGGAAACATTTGAAGTCTAAAATTAGTTGTTGTTTTTTTCTTAAAAGGGAGAAAATATACTAATTAAAACAGCCAATCCCCACCTCTCTCTCTATCTCTCCTCTCTCCTGTCTCTCTCCTCTCTCTCCTCTCGCTCCTCTCTCTCTCTCTCGCTCCTCTCTCTCCTCTCTCCCCTCTCTCTCTCCTCTCTCTCTCCTCTTGCTCCTCTCTCCTCTCTCTCCTCTCTCCTCTCTCTCTCTCCTCTCTTCTCTCTCTCTCTCCTCTCACTCCTCTCTCTCTCTCTCTCTCTCCTCTCTCTCTCTCTCTCTCTCTCTCTCTCTCTCTCTCCTCTCGCTCCTCTCTCTCCCTCTCGCTCCTCTCTCTCTTCTCTCCTCTCTCTCTCTCTCTCTCTCTCTCTCTCTCTCTCTCTCTCTCTCTCTCTCTCTCTCTCTCCTCGCTCCTCTCTCCTCTCTCTCTCTCCTCTCTCTCCTCTCTCACTCCTCTCTTCTCTCTCTCCTCTCTCTCTCTCTCTCCTCTCTCTCTCTCTCTCTCTCCTCTCGCTCCTCTCTTCTCTCTCTCCTCTCTCTCTCTCTTCTCTCTCCTCTCTCCTCTCTCTCTCTCTCTCTCTCTCTCTCTCTCTCTCTCTCTCCTCGCTCCTCTCTTCTCTCTCCCTCTCTCTCTCTCTCTCTCTCTCTCTCTCTCTCTCTCTCCTCTCTCTCCTCTCTCCTCTCGCTCCTCTCTTCTCTCTCCTCTCTCTCTCGCTCCTCTCTTCTCTCTCCTCTCCTCTCCTCTCTCTCTCTCCTCTCTCTCCTCTCTCTCTCCTCTCTCTCTCCTCTCGCTCCTCTCTTCTCTCTCCTCTCTCTCCTCGCTCCTCTCTTCTCTCTCCTCTCTCCTCTCTCTCTCTCTCTCTCTCTCTCTCTCCTCTCTCTCCTCTCTCTCCTCTCTCCTCTCTCCTCTCTCCTCTCTCTCCTCTCTCTGTCTCAGCTTGTGAGAGGGCAGTGTGAGTGGCTCCCAGGCAGTTTAAAAGGACATGAATCCACCAGATGATCCAGTTTTACCTTCTCTAATGACTGTTTTACCTCGATCAAGGATAATCACTGTGTTCTCACTATTGTTCTGCTATTACTGGTTTAGTTATGACTATTTGTAATATATTGTTTGGCTGTACCTGTAAAATTAATGTAGGTCTACTGTACTGTTAAGCAATACCAACATCTTGATGTAAGGAAGAGATGTTTATACACATTTGAGGTGTTCCGCAATTTGTATTCCTCCAAGAGCAAATAGAGAGCGGAACCATCAATATCATCTTCCTACAGCTTCTTATCCGGTGCTTCTTATTATGTCACATTATATCAGTCATTATCTGTAATATCAGCTTAGCACCCTAGAATCCATCTTCATGGTATGAAATATGTTTAACTAGACGATTGCTAAGATTGTCGTATTAGTGTGCATCTCACTTTGATGTGACGGCATTGAGGTGGTTAAGATAAGAGATGTGAGATACAGTCGAGATAGATAGATAGATAGATAGATAGAGAGAGAGAGAGAGAGTAGCGGAGAAAGGAGAGATGGTTAGATGAGGGAGGAATGAATTGAGGGAGAGATGGTGAAGAAGAGAAACAGAGTGACAGTGACACAAAGGTAGCTCTTGATGACTCACACTCTCTGTCTTCCTCCCTCCGTCTCTCTCTCTCACTCCATCTCTCCTTCCATCTCTCCCTCTCTCTCTCTCTCTTTCCAGTTTGGATGAAAATAAAAGAGCCCAGCAGCCTCAGCCTGCAGAGAGGGAGTTACGCGCTCCATCTCAAAGACAGGGTGATACGCTAAAAATACCCCTCCTTGTGTGGGCTGCATACAGCGGGGCGGATGGCTGCTTTACACATGACTGACATTTACTGTTCCGGAAGTACAAATATACCAGATGCAACATATGGTCAGGATCAAGATCGAGCCTCTGGGTTAATGCCTGTTCTGGACTCGTTCTCTCTGAATCCACATTCCAGGAGAGCTGCTTCTGGTCAGTCGGCTGTGTTCAACTATTTGTGCTGATGCCATTCAGTTCATTGAGTTGAATCCCCCTGATTCTTGATCCAATTATCCACCAGTCTCCATGTTGTGCCCACCCGCACCCCTGGAAGTGCATGTCTCAGTGCATCACAGAGAGAGATGAACTCCGTTAGCCATCGTGAGCAAATCAATATCGCCGCAAAATAAGCCTCTAGCCCTCTGTATGCCAGAACATTTATTCCTCTGGAGACGTATCTCTGTGCGCTGAGTGCAAGTCATTACAATTTTACAACTCCTAATTTGTTTAGATGCGGCTGGCACAAATGAATTAGAAACACCAATTGAAAACGTTCCTCCATCTGTCTTCTCTCTGGACCGGTTTCCATGTCACTCTACCCATCTGTTTAACTGAGGCTCCAAAACAACAAGGCACAATGGTAACCCCGCTCCTCTCCCCAAACACACCAAACACAGAGACACGCTGCTCTCCTTCTCTCTCCCCCTCTCTCTCTCTCTCTCTCTCTCTCTCTCTCTCTCTCTCTCTCTCTCTCTCTCTCTCTCTCTCTCTCTCTCTCTCAGTTTCTCTCTCCTCTCTCTCTCTCTCTCTCTCTCTCTCTCTCTCTCTCGGTTTCTCTCTCCTCCCCTCACTCTCTCTCTCTCTCTCTCTCTATCTCTCTCCCCTCTCTCTCTCTCTCTCTCTCTCTCTCTCTCGGTTTCTCTCTCCCCTCTCTCACTCTCTCTCTCGGCCCCTCTCTCTCTCTCTGTTTCTCTCCTCCCCTCTCTCTCTCTCTCTCTCTCTCTCTCGGTTTCTCGGTTTCTCCCCCTCCCCCTCTCTCGCTCTCGCTCTCTCTGAAGAAGGCAACCCTCATTAAACCAAACACTTGTTCAGGCTCCCCCTGACATTCCAGTTCAGTAATGCTGGCTAAAATATGTGTATGTTTGAGACACAGTTTTAAACAGTTTCCCTTTTACACTAAACAGCCCCTGGTTCCACAGGGATAATTTACATTAATAAAGGTTAGGAAGCTTAGTGGAGAGAGTGGAGGACTGTGTGAAGGACAGAGAGGGAGGAGAGATAGCAGGAGCGGGAGAGTGTCTAATAACTATAGTGGGTGTGTCAGTCAGCTGTAATTAGTCAGGTTAAAGGCAGCATGGGGCCTATGGGGCCGGGCCTGCTGGGACCCACTGGCTGGGACACTGATTCAGTAGACTGAGGGCCAGAGCTACACACACACACACACACACACACACACACACACACACACACACACACACACACACACACACACACACACACACACACACATATACCCAACACACACACACATATACCCAACACACACACACACATATACCCAACACACACACACACACATATACCCAACACACACACACATATACCCAACACACACACAATATATACCCAACACACACACAATATATACCCAACACACACACACATATACCCAACACACACACACACACACACACATATACCCAACACACACACACATATACCCAACACACACACACATATACCCAACACACACACACATATACCCAACACACACACACACATATACCCAACACACACACACATATACCCAACACACACACACACATATACCCAACATACACACACACAATATATACCTATCACACACACACATATACCCAACACACACACACATATACCCAACACAGACACACATATACCCAACACACACACACATATACCCAACACACACACACAATATATACCCAACACACATATACCCAACACACACACACACACATATACCCAACACACACACACATATACCCAACACACACACACATATATCCAACACACACACACATATATACCCAACACACACACACACACATATACCCAACACACACACACACATATACCCCAACACACACACACACACACACACACACACACACACACACACACACACACACACACACACACACACACACACACACACACACACACACACACACATATATACCCAACACACACACACACACACACACACATATACCCAACACACACACACAATATATACCCAACACACACACACACATATACCCAACACACACACAATATATATCCAACACACACACAATATATATCCAACACACACACACACATATATCCAACACACACACACACATATACCCAACACACACACACATATACCCAACACACACACACACATATACCCAACACACACACACACATATACCCAACACACACACACATATACCCAACACACACACACACATACCCAACACACACATACATGCACAAAACCACACGGTCCAACACTGATCGACAACACAGAAGGACTGCGCTATGCAGTGCTGCTGATGTACATTTATACTGGTAATAGTAGGGGTTTTGTAGCCTTACAGTGAGATAGGATAGAGATGATTAAATTCAATGGTTGCAGGTTCAAATGTGCTTTATAGTTGCTTCCCACCATAGTCATTATATTGGCACAGCTGATGTCATGGGGCTGGTTGAGTGTACATGCATATTCATCATCCATTGACGAATGAACGTAGGTGAGTCATTTATACATGCAGTAGCTGCCTATTTTCACAGATGGTTTCTAACATTGGTTACTCCAACATACTCACAGTTCAGAAAGGGTTCACACCCCTTGACTTTTTCCACATTTTTGTTGTTACAAATTGGAATTCAAATGGATTTGTTGTCATCGATCTACACATAATACTCTGTAATGTCAGTGGAAGAAAAAAAGAAGAACAATGATGATAAAATAATGAAAAATAAAACAAAAAGATGTCTTGATCAACCCCCTGAGTCAATACATGTTAGAAACACATTTGGCAGCGATTACAACTGTGAGTCTTTTTGGGTAAGTCTCTAAGACAGGGGTCCCCAAACTTTTTCCTGTGAGGGCCACATAACTTTTCCCTTCTCTGATGGGGGGCCGGTGTCAGTTTGTAACAGAAAAAGTGTGACGATCGTAGGGGAGCTTAAAAAATGTATTGTTTTCCAGAAAGCCACACATAACCAAATAACCCTTTCCAGGTTCTTTACAGAAAAAAAGTCAGGAAACAAATAATAACACTATTAATGAAATAAATAATAACTAAATAACCCTCTCTGAGTTCTTCACAGAAAAAACAGGCAATAAATAATAACTAAATAACTCTCTCTGGGTTCTTCATAGAAAAAACAGGCAATAAATAATAACTAAATAACTCTCTCTGGGTTCTTCATAGAAAAAAAAGCCATGGAACATTAACTTTCTGTCGTGCCATGCACAATCTTAACAGATAAAAGTTCAGCTCAGTTGTCAGAGCAGAATCTCTCTGACACATATGAGCAGTCTCTTAAAGTTCTTGTGTTCCTTCCTTATAATCCTTTTGTAGGTTCCAGTAGGCTTGTAGACACCGCTGTTTGCAGCTCTCTCTCATCAACTTCCCTGTGAAAACCACAAAAGAAACAGGTTGAGAAACTGAACTAAGTGATACAGCACCTACACAGCACAATACATTTCACTACCAGTATGGTTGTAAAGATGGATTTTATCCCAGTAGATTTTATTATGATTATATTTGTTTATGCTCAGAATGACTCATTCAAGTCAGAAAAGTGAGCTTACCTATGTATGTTCATCAGTGTGAACTGTGGGCCTGCATCTGGCTGGTGAGAAGTTGAATATCAGGTTCCATTCTAGTTACAGCCAGTCTCAAGCACTGATGCAAATGTTCATCTGTCAATCTTGATCTCATCGGGGTTTTCAGCAGTTTCATGCGAGAAAAGGTTTTCTCGCAGATATACGTGCTGCCAAAAACTGTGGACATTTTCATTGCGTGTTTTTTGATGTTTGGATATGTGTCGTTTGGGAGGGCGGCATAGAAGTCAATGAGACTGTTGGGCTTAAATGCGTCTTTCAGAACATCACAGTTCTGTAACTCAGCCAACTCAAACTGATATGAAGGCTGGGCTTCATCAATGTCGGCAACAAAGGGGTTCTGAAAATGAACATGCATGAACATGTAGTTCACTGAATCGCACACCGAACTCCGCCTTCAGCATTTCCAGTGCTTCCACGCACTTTTCAGCTGGGAACGGGACCGCTGGGTTCTCTGTCGACAGGTTTTGGGTAGCAGGAAGATGGACGAAGTTGCGCTTTTTCACTTGTTCCAAAAGCAGCGATAATTTCACCTCAAATGCTTTTATGTGTGAATACATGTCGCAAATGAGTTTCCCCTCGCCTTGTAGCTGCAAGTTAAGGCTGTTAAGTATTTCTGTCACGTCTGTTAAAAATGCGAGGTGCCATTTCCATTCTGGGTCGATCAGCTCTGGGACCGTTTTGTCTTTTAAATGAAGAAATGCGTTAATTTCGGTAGCAGCTCGTAAAAACGCCTCAAAACTCTGCCCCGGCTCAGCCATCGGACCTCTGTGTAGTACAGCACATCTCCGTGCGTAGACTCCAGTTCAGACAGGAATTCTTGGAACTGCCTGTGTTTAAGTCCCTTTGCTCTGATGAAGTTTATGCACGACACCACAACCTTCATTACAGAATCCCACTTCAACACTTTGCAGCACAGTGCTTGCTGGTGAATTAGGCAGTGGACTCGTAGCGGGCGGTGAGACCCTTTTTCCAACTCCCGGTTCATGCGTCCTATTAGACCGCGAGTTTCGCCCACCATGCTAGGAGCCCCGTCAGTCGTGATGCTAGCTAGCTTTGACCAGTCCAGGTCCAACTTCTCCATGGTTTGGCACACTTTGTCAAAAATATCCTCTCCCGTTGTAGTCCCTTTGAGACTTTGGAGGGCTGCCAGCTCCTCGCATATCTCAAAGTTTGCGCTAACTCCACGAATAAAAATGAGCAGTTGCGCTGTGTCTTGCACGTCCGTGCTCTCATCCAGTGCTAATGAAAAAAGTCAAATTCTTTCGTCTTCTGCTGCAGCTGGGCATATACATTACTCCCGATTTCTTCAACGCGTCTGGTGATTGTACTCGCCCGACAGACTTACGGCATTAAATGCATCTTTCTTCTCGGGACACACCTCCTCCGCGACAGCATCCATACATTTCTTAACAAACTCTCCGTCAGTGAAAGGCTTACCGCTTCTTGCTATCAGTTTAGCAACCCGAAAGCTGGCCCGAACGGATGCCTGGTTCAGCTGAGCTTGGCGTACAAATGTATTCTGCTGAGATAGTAGTCCACTTTTTAGCTTTAAGAGTTTGTCTGCTCGTATTTGGCCTTGCAAGCTATCGTACTTGTCTTTGTGACGGGATTCATAGTGTCGGCGAAGATTGTATTCTTTGAATACCGCCACCGTCTCTTGACAGATGAGACAAACAGCCTTTTCTTTGCATTGAACAAAAAAAAAATCGTTTGTCCACTGCAGGTTAAATACCCTGCATTCTGAATCAATTTTTCTCTTACCTAACCTTTTCGCCATTATTCCGTTCTCTCTTTGACAGGGCCGGGCCTAAGATTTTTTTTCTGGAGGCCAAATAGGAAAAAAATTCGATAGCGTCTCTGGTATTGTTCAGAGGGCCGGGCCAAATGTGCTGACGGGCCGTATCCGGCCCGCGGGCCGTAGTTTGGTGACCACTGCTCTAAGAGCTCTGTCAAGTTGTTTGTTGATCATTGCTAGACAGCAATCTTCAAGTCTTGCCATAGATTATCAAGCAGATTTAAATCTGAACTGTAACTTGGCCACTCAGGAACATTCACAGTCCTCTTGGTAAGTAACTCCAGTGTAGATCTGGCCTTGTGATTTAGGTTCTTGTACTGCTGAAAGATCAATTAGTCTCCCAGTATCTGTTGGAAAGCAGACTGAAACAGGTTTTCCTATAGAATTTTTCCTGAGCTTAGCTGTATTACATGTATTTTTATCCAGCAAAACTCCCTTGGCGGTGACAAGCATACCCATAACATGATGCAGCCACCACCATGCTTGAAAATATGAAGAGTGGTACTCTTAACGCTTTGTATTAAGGACAAAAAATGCATTTATTTTCCAACTTGTTGCAAACAGGATGCATGTTTTGGAGTATTTGTTATTCTGTACAGGCTTCTTTCTTTTCACTTTTACTATTGTGGAGTAACTACAATGTTGTTGATCCATCCTCAGTTTTCTCATATCACAACCATTAAACTCTGTAAATGTTTGGGGTACAGAGTGGGGTAGTCGTAATTTTTTTTTTACCACTATTATTGAACACAGAATGAGTCCGTGCAACTTATTATGTGACTTGTTAAGCACATTTGTACTCCTGAACTTATTTAGGCTTCCCATAACAATGGGGTTGAATACTTATTGACTCAAGACATTTCAGCTTTTCATTTTCTATTCGGTTGTCCCCGCCCCAAAAAATTCCACTGGCATTATGGGGTGTTGTGTGTAATGACACCAAATCTAACAAATTCAGTGACACAAACTCTACATTCAGGCTGTAACGCAACACAATGTGTAAATAGTCCAGCGATGTGAATACTTTGACGGCGTTGTGTCACAGTCGAGACATCGTTTACCATTACAAGAGGAACAGTCACCATGATTGATGACGCGATGGTCATTTCATCCGACCGTGACAAAGTTCTGTTAATGAAAAGGAAGCATATTTCACAGTGACGTGCAGATGATGACCTAGACAGGCTGGAGTTCAGGTAGAGTTAAGGATGGAAGATAGACGGTCATTTTTCTGTTGATTTATTCTCTACCTAGACAAAGTTCCTCAGAGAGTTGGAGTAACTGATGTGGTGATGCTAATGCGGTTGGCTTGGGGGAGAATACAGACGTTCTGGACAAAGCCACACGGCAACAGAGACACGACTACACAGGGGGAGGAACCGCATGGGTCTGGGGGCGGTGTGCTTGTGTAATACAGTGTTATGGGATCTGTTCAATTTACAACCACTGGATTTGTACATTGCATTATACATTCTGAGTGCTGCCAGGTAATAATCTAGCAGAGCTGGATTTAAGTAGTATTGTAATTATATGAAATGCTTTAGCTGGGCTGGATTGAGTTTGCCTGGTGCCATGGAACTAATAGAATAGTCGGAAAGGTTGCAGACCCCGCCCATCTGGCACTCCTGGCAGGCTAAAGCAAATGCTTAAAAGTATTTGAAAGATTTAGAATAGTATTTGAACCCATTGTTCCTTCACACTGAAGTGAGCCTGTGGCTTCACACTACATTGGATGGTGGATATCCACTAGAGCGCATCTCTGGATTGAATGAAAGACACCACTATCCACCGGGTCAGTCGGCCGACTGATTGTCTGAGGAATCAATTGTAGCTACTACAGCATGTCATCCTTAAGCTTAAAGGTGTGTGCCTGCCTGCTGCCATGCTAAAACTCCATATGGCTCCAGTACAGTAGCTCTCTGAGTCAGGACCCTCTGGATGGTGTCGCTGATCCTGTGGGCAGGATTATGGCTCTGTAATCCTCTGGCTGTTATCTGACCGACCGCATGCAGCACAGGGGACGGTTGAACTCTCTCCCTCTGTCCTCTCTCTCCCTCTCTGTCTCAGATGGAGCCGGCCGGCCGGTCAGGGCATCGCTGGGATGACCAGCTGACCAGCCTGTCACTCTGTAGAGAGAATCCCCTCTCTCTTCCTCTTTAACTACTCTCTTTATCTTTATCTTTTTCTCTTGTCCTCTCTCTCTTTCTCTCTCTCTATCCCTCTTTCTCTCCCCCTCTCCTCTACCCCCGACCACCCTACTTGCATTGCATTGTCCCTCTGCCCTGTGTGAGGCTGGGACGGCCAGATACCCTCTCTGATCCAAGGGTGGCGCAGGGCCAGGCTCCAGCCAGGCCAACACTCTTCTCTTCTCATAGGGCTCAGAGCTCAGGCAGTTGGGCAGGGAAGCAGTGTACATGTTGGCCTTTAAAACCCAGCCAGGGCAGGCAGGTCTGTGTCATGGCACCGTGAACTGGCGTGAAACAGAGGGCATGCTGGGGCAGGTAGAAGTGGTGAGAGGAGAGGGTGTGTTGTTGTTGGCTTGGCCATCTATTTTGAAATGTGCTTTGAGTTGAGTCGGTGATGGGAATTCTAGCCTGATATCAACACATGCCCCTGGTCTGCTGCAACAGAGAGTGATAGCTGCTCTGTAATATTAGCCCTGTTGCTGATTCAACATTCAGTTCGGGATTCAACCGTAGCAATAAATACAGTTGTGTTTGTACGATGGGGCCTTCCTTCCTTTCCCCCTCACTCCCTCCCTCCACTCTTCCCCCACGCATGTAGCAATCAGGCAGGTGCTAAATGCCTGGGTGAGGCAATGCACAGAGAGAGATTGACATTGCACGTGGAAATTAGCATCTGTGCTTGGCTTGGCAGAAAAGGAAGCGGAGGCAGGAAATCACTCATCCTCCATTCAGGCTGAGGGTAGGCCTGGGCAGCGGAGGCAGGAAATCACTCATCCTCCATTCAGGCTGAGGGTAGGCCTGGGCAGCGGAGGCAGGATATCACTCATCCTCCATTCAGGCTGAGGGTAGGCCTGGGCAGCGGAGGCAGGAAATCACTCATCCTCCATTCAGGCTGAGGGTAGGCCTGGGCAGCGGAGGCAGGAAATCACTCATCCTCCATTCAGGCTGAGGGTAGGCCTGGGCAGTGGAGGCAGGATATCACTCATCCTCCATTCAGGCTGAGGGTAGGCCTGGGCAGCGGAGGCAGGATATCACTCATCCTCCATTCAGGCTGAGGGTAGGCCTGGGCAGCGGAGGCAGGAAATCACTCATCCTCCATTCAGGCTGAGGGTAGGCCTGGGCAGCGGAGGCAGGAAATCACTCATCCCCCATTCAGGCTGAGGGTAGGCCTGGGCAGCGGAGGAGGAGGCATGAGGGATGAAGTGGTTGGGGAAGGTTAATCATCAACTTGTGGAGAGAGAGGATAAGAATGAGAGGGATCGATTTTGGAAAGTGACTTTAATAAATGAAGGCTCCAGCTCCCCTCCATCCCTCCCCACCCAACAAGGGAATGTAAGCTGTATGCTGGCTGCCTGGACTTGACGAACTGCAGCTCAAGGAGAGGGAGGGAGGGAGGGAGGGAGAGAGAGAGGGAGAGAGAGAGAGAGAGAGAGATGTGGCAGCAGCTCTCCATCGCACACGTACACACTCCTAAGCGCCTAGTGAATTGCTAATATATAATCAATGGGAGGGGGGTTCATTGGAATGGGTTGAGAGTGTAAATCTTTCTTGTCCCTTAAAGATTCTCAGGTTTAATTAAACTAATCAGTACATTGACTCAGGCTTCAAAGCCTTTCAAAGCTGCATTATTAGTTGAATATAATCAAATTCTCTCTCTTTGTTATAGAAATGTGTTGCATAGAGAGGACGGTTAGGAGTATGGCAGCAGAGCAGGGGAAATGGTTTAGATACTCATAGTGTTAAGGAGCAGCATACACTGCAATATTCATTGAAAGACAAGCCGAGATAGAACATCATCTTGATTTATCAATTCAATAAGACAAGCTGTTTACAGCACCTGCCAGTACAAAGGTCCCTACTCAGCCATTATACCATTGAGCTGAGCATTTTATAGTATTTGCTCAAGCGATGAAGGTGGTTTATAGGTTTCCCATGGCAATGAAAACAACATATCCAATAGTCATGTAATTTGAACTGGCAGCAACTGCCATCTTGTTGCTGTGTCCATTACTGTGCTTGTGCCTAGTGTGAGATGTGTTGACGCTATGCTACGTCACCTAGCCACTGGAAGAAGTAGAAAAACGAGGGTGAGCTACATGATAAACTACCGTTTTAATTAGCTAGCTCCTCTTTCGCTCGCTCTCCTCATTGAGCTGTGAGGGTTGTTATCTTACAGAGGAAAGAGTCGCCCAGCTGGCACACATCCCTTTTCCTGTGAGACCTCTGATCATCATGTCATTGTCCACAGTCATCCTCTCCAGGGGTTCTGTTATCACATAATGAAAGAGCGAGTAGCTGTCCACAGTCATCCTCTCCAGGGTTCTGCTATCACATAATGAAAGAGCGAGTAGCTGTCCACAGTCATCCTCTCCAGGGGTTCTGTTATCACATAATGAAAGAGCGAGTAGCTGTCCACAGTCATCCTCTCCAGGGGTTCTGCTATCACATAATGAAAGAGCGAGTAGCTGTCCACAGTCATCCTCTCCAGGGTTCTGCTATCACATAATGAAAGAGCGAGTAGCTGTCCACAGTCATCCTCTCCAGGGGTTCTGCTATCACATAATGAAAGAGCGAGTAGCTGTCCACAGTCATCCCATCTTGGAATCAAGTTCAAGTTTTATTGTCACCTGCACACGTACAGGGAAATGCTTAACTTGTAAGCTCTTCCCAACAGGGCAGTAATCCAATATCAAAATAGTGTAACTAATAAAACATATTTTTAAATACATGTACAGTACCAGTCAAAAGTTTAGACACATCCACTCATTCAAGGGGTTTTCTTTATTTTTGCTATTTTGTACATTGTAGAGTAAAAGTGAAGACATAAAAACTATGAAATAACACATATGGAATCATGTATCAACCAAACAAGTGTTAGGAACAAATCAAAATATGATTTAGATTTGAGATTCTTCAAAGTAGCCATCCTTTGCCTTGATGACAGCTTGGCACACTCTTGGCATTATCTCAACCAGCTTCATGAGGTAGTCACCTGGAATGCATTTCAATTAACAGGTGTGCCTTGTTAAAAGTTCATTTGTGGAAATTCTTTCCTTCTTAATGTGTTTGAGCCTATCAGTTGTGTTGTGACAAGGTAGTGGTGGTACACAGAAGATAGCCCTATTTGGTAAAAGACCAAATCCATATTAACAGCTCAAATAAGCAAAGAGAAATTGCAGTCCATCATTACTTTAAGACATGAAGGTCAGTCAATACGTACATTTGTGCAGTAGCGAAAACCCATCAAGCGCTATGATGAAACTGGCTCTCATGAGGACCGCCACAGGAAAGGAAGACCCAGAGGTACCTCTGCTGCAGAGGATAAATTCATTAGAGTTACCAGCCTCAGATTGCAGCCCAAATAAATGCTTCACAGAGTTCAAGTAACAGACACATCTCAACATCAACTGTTCAGAGGAGACTGCGTGAATCAGGCCTTCATGGTCGAATTTCTGCAATGAAACCACTACTAAAGGACACCAATAAGAAGAAGAGACTTGCTTGGGCCAAGAAACACGAGCAATGGACATTAGACTGGTGGAAATTTGTCAGATGAGTCCAAATTTGAGATTTTTGGTTCCAACCGCTGTGTCTTTGTGAGACGAGTAGGTGAATGGATGATCTCCACATGTGTGGTTCCCACCGTGAAGCATGGAGGAGGAGTGATGGTGTGGGGGTGCTTTGCTGGTGACACTGTTGGTGATTCATTTAGAATTCAAGGCACACGTAACCAGCATGGCTACCACAGCATTCTGCAGCAATACACCATCCCATCTGGGTTGTGCTTAGGGGGACTATCATATGATTTTCAAGAGGACAATGACTCAACACACCTCCAGGCTGTGTAAGGGCTATCTGACCAAGAAGGAGAGTGATGGAGTTTTGCATCAGATGACCTGGCCTCCACAATTACCCGACCTCTACCCAATTGAGATGGTTTGTGATGAGTTGGACCGCAGAGTGAAGGAAAAGCCACCAACAAGTACTCAGCATATGTGGGAACTCCTTCAAGACTGTTGGAAAAGCATTCCTCATGAAGCTGGTTGAGAGAATGCCAAGAGTGTGCAAAGCTGTCATCAAGGCAAAGGGTGGCTACATTAAAGAATCTAAAAATCTAAAACATATTTAAATTTGTTTAATACTTTTTTGGTTACCACATGATTCCATATGTGTTATTTCATAGTTTTGATGTCTTCACTATTATTATACAATGTAGAAAAACATTGAAATAAAGAAGAATCCTTGAATGAGTAGTTGTGTCCAAACTGTGAAATGTTGTGTCCAGTTTTATTACTTAATAATTGATAATATGATTATTGACTTTTTACAAGCATCGACCCCATGCAGCTTGTAATTGCATTCATCACAATGAGTAGGAATCCTTCAGCAGTCAGAGATGTCAGATCAGAGCAATGTTCCCATAGCCCATGTTTCATAAAGGACTGTTCATGAGTGACTTAAGAGGGCTATGCTCAGGCGGGTCCCTTGTGCCCCACAAACAAATGGGAGCTGAGCTCCCCTCTACCATCCAGCTGGTGCCTTCTTCTTTTTCCTTCATTATTCTGGGGTGAGTCACTGGAAGAGAGACACATGACAGAAAGGGAAAGGAAGGGTCTTGAAAGACAGCAGACAGTGACAGTGTGGTAGGAGAGAGAGAGAGAGAGGAGGGAGAAATGGGTGGTTGACAAGGCATCTCATCTCTGTAGTGTTCTGCTCTGTGGATAGTCTTTGTGCTGCTATCTGCCTTGTCTAGTCAGCCAAGTGGTATGTAGAATTCATGCACCGTTACCTCTGCTGCTGCTGCAAAAACAAAGAAACGGATGACACAAGAATCACGTTAGCATAAAAAACAAACACATACACACAGACTCACTGTTGTACACATGCACATACACACAGACTCACTGTTGTACACATGCAGATACACACAGACTCACTGTTGTACACATGCACATACACACAGACTCACTGTTGTACACATGCACATACACACAGACTCACTGTTGTATACATGCACATACACACAGACTCACTGTTGTACACATGCACATACACACAGACTCACTGTTGTACACATGCACATACACACAGACTCACTGTTGTATACATGCACATACACACAGACTCACTGTTGTACACATGCACATACACACAGACTCACTGTTGTACACATGCACATACACACAGACTCACTGTTGTACACATGCACATACACACAGACTCACTGTTGTACACATGCACATACACACAGACTCACTGTTGTACACATGCACATACACACAGACTCACTGTTGTACACATGCACATACACACAGACTCACTGTTGTACACATGCACATACACACAGACTCACTGTTGTACACATGCACATACACACAGACTCACTGTTGTACACATGCACATACACACAGACTCACTGTTGTACACATGCACATACACACAGACTCACTGTTGTACACATGCACATACACAGACTCACTGTTGTGCACATACACAGACTCACTGTTGTACACATGCACATACACACAGACTCACTGTTGTACACATGCACATACACACAGACTCACTGTTGTACACATGCACATACACACAGACTCACTGTTGTACACATGCACATACACACAGACTCACTGTTGTACACATGCACATACACACAGACTCACTGTTGTACACATGCACATACACAGACTCACTGTTGTACACATGCACATACACACAGACTCACTGTTGTACACATGCACATACACAGACTCACTGTTGTACACATGCACATACACAGACTCACTGTTGTACACATGCACATACACAGACTCACTGTTGTACACATGCACATACACAGACTCACTGTTGTACACATACACATACACACAGACTCACTGTTGTACACATGCACATACACACATACTCACTGTTGTACACATGCACATACACAGACTCACTGTTGTACACATGCACATACACACAGACTCACTGTTGTACACATGCACATACACACAGACTCACTGTTGTACACATGCACATACACACAGACTCACTGTTGTACACATGCACATACACAAGCGTTCATGCATACATGCAGATACACTCTTCTCTTGTCTCTCTTCATTTTGTCAGGAACAACACACACACACTCTGATGTGTATGCAGATACAGTACATTTTAAACTTCACAAAATTATTTTCTTGGAGTAGGGGTCTGTTTGTGTAGTGGCTCTGTACTTGGTCAGTGGGCCTATGTCTTTCTAGGTACTGCAAAGGTCAAGAAGCTTGGCTGTTGGCTTGGCTGTTGATGTTTAAAAATAATGTTTTGGAAACAAATCATGCATGCTCTTGTAAACATTTCCACAGGCCATGAGTCACTCCTCCTCCTCTGCCATTCCCTCCTTCTTCTCCTCGACTCCTTTCTCCATCCTCATCCTCATCCACTTTCTCTTTCTCTCTCTCGCGATACTGCCAGTGGTCTGTTGCTGCTAGAGAAACGGTGAGCGGGGAGATAAGGAGAGAGAAAGAGAGCACACACTTGAAGCAGGGGGAGGTGAAGAAAGTAAAGGGGAAAACAACAGGCAGAGAAAGCGAAGAAAAGGAGTGAGAAAGATTAGGAAACGGAGCAGTGTGTCCTCCAGGTGGTGTGGGTGTGTCCTCCAGGTGGTGTGGGTGTGTCCTCCAGGTGGTGTGAGTATGTCCTCCAGGTGGTGTGGGTGTGTCCTCCAGGTGGTGTGGGTGTGTCCTCCAGGTGGTGTGGGTGTGTCCTCCAGGTGGTGTGAGTGTGTCCTCCAGGTGGTGTGAGTGTGTCCTCCAGGTGGTGTGGGTGTGTCCTCCAGGTGGTGTGGGTGTGTCCTCCAGGTGGTGTGGGTGTGAGTGAGACATCGGTCAGACGCCCGGGCAGAGTGGCAGCCACAGGGTCCCGGAGGGGCCTGGTCGGGGAGGGGCCTGGTCGGGGAGGACAAGGAGAGCGAGGCAGGAGGAGGACACACAGGAAAAGTATATGGATAGAGCGATAGAGAGTGAGCGCTGAGCTAGTGAAATATCAGAAGCCCTCCCCTGAGAGTGGCCCTGTTCAGATAGCTGATAGCTGAGAGAGAGGCTGTGGGTTACAGCTGCACTGCTGCCCTTCAGTGACAGAATAAACAAAAACAAACCTACACAGGAAGAACAAGCTGCTGAGAAACAGGGAACAAAGTGGTGTGGAGGTGAACACAGGAAGTGAGCCAACGCAGCAGTACTCCAGGGCTTCAGGATCAAAGTTCGAAGACTTCAACTGAACGTGGACTCTGAGGACTGGGACCAGGAATAAAACTATAGGATTAGGGTCTGTTATCAAGGGCTTTCTGACTGGCAGGATTTTGTGCTGGTGTGTGCAGGAGAACTCTCTTTGTCTGGGACGTGAGCTGTGCTACTGAACTGTGGAACAAGGCGGCGCGGGGGGGGGGGGGTGGGGGTGGGGGCGTAGGAGGGAGAGTGACTGACAGACCGATTGAGAGGTTGAAGTGTTGGCAGTGGCAGACAACGTTTGATAGACAGAGTTTTTTCTGGAGGGAGGGAGGGAGGGAGGGGAGAGAGGGATGGTGGTTTCTTCTGTCAGTCCTCTCGGTCGTGCCCAGAGCTTCCAGAGATGAGTCAGAGGAAGCTGACACGACAGATGAATCTGTGGGAGACCCCCGAAGGGTTTACCACGCCCAGCCTGACCCCCACCTCTCCCTACGTCACCTCTGCTAACTTACCTCTATTTATTTCCGCTGTATGAAGCTCAACCTCAGTATAGAGCGCAGACGGTCGTCTCACTCTCACCTTCCTCTCAGGTATTCATGGTGTTAATAGGCCGTGTGTGTGCGTGTGTGCGTGCGTGCGTGCGTGCGTGTGTGTGTGTGTGTGTGTGCGCGTGTGCGTGTGCGCGTGTGCGTGTGTGCGTGCGTGCGTGTGTGTGTGTGTGTGTGTGTGTGTGTGTGTGGCTTCATAGCTTTTCATTTTTGATGAAGCTGTAGAGACATTCATGATTCAAAAAAGAGAACCCACCCTCTAAACCTAAGAAGTATGTTTCTGTGTACACTTTGGCTAAACTCTCACTAAGCTTCTGTTTGACTGGATCTCTTTGAGATTATTCCTAATCTTGTGTTTGGGGTCATGTGGTTGTCTGTATCGCTAGATTGCTATGGTGCTCTTGTGTATATATGTAGATCAGCTGGGCTGATCTCTTGTTTATACATGTCTGTCTCTCCTTCAAAAAGTATTTTCTTTTATTTAATGGTGGATCAGCTTTCATATCGCAGATAAATTGTAGCTTCCATCAAAGTAATTGTCTGCATCGTTTCCAATCCCCCATATATATTGTTTTAAATATCTCAATATCAATTCATTTCTGGGTAACAATAAGTACCTTAGTGAGATTGTTTTCAATTAAAATGATCAAAAACATACAAAAATAGCTACTTAGCAAAGAGCAATTTCTCAGGCAAGAATTTTGCTAGGACTGTCTGTCTGTTGGTCTGAGTGGGAAGGGGAATAGCAGGTGTTATTGGCAGAGAGGTTGGTCTGTTACCTAAGTTACCGTCTGGTGATGTCACCAGGCAGGCCAAAACTTCTTCCCACCTATGGTTGCAAAATTCTGGGAATATTCAATAAATTCACTGGTTTTCCCAAAATCGCTGTTGGAGGTTTCACGGAATCAGGAGAGAATGAGCAGGAAATCCAGACTCCTCATACAGGCAATTTCAGGCTGTCTTTTAAACAGCTTTTACACTAAAATGGTAAATTGACAGATTTATTCCAACCTCTTAGTGTGTAAATATATATAAAACACAGGGAAATGCCTTTAATGAAGCATTGATCCAGACAACTTTCCTGTCTCTCTCACTTTGTCTTTCAGTTTTGACTCAGAGAATGGTCCTTCGCCCGGCCGCAGCCCCATGGATTCGCAGGCGAGTCCTGTGCTGGGGCTGCACCCCTCCTTTACCACAGAGGGGTGCAGGAGTCGCGGGGAGCGCAGGGAGTCCTTCCTGTACCGATCAGACTCTGACTATGACATGTCCCCCAAGACCATGTCACGTAACTCCTCCATCAACAGTGAGGGGTGAGTATCAAACCTGGGCGGGGGTTTCAACTTATAAGACTATTCCATTGGTTCCATTGCGCCAGGCAAACTCAATCAAGTCCAGCTAAAGTATTGTGCTATTTGAACCGTGGTTTGGTGAGTATGTACCCCCTTACAATCTCCACTTCCTGTGTTCATCACATGCCATCAAAACCACCTTGGCTAATCCACATGGTTAAAACCCCTCTGAGTGAAAGTAGCCTCACTGACATTCCAGATTTCTGCAACACCATACATTACTCACTATACAATCACAATCAGCCGACTTGGCATTTATGATTATTATGATTATGGCAGTATTATGCTAATGTTCATACGAAAATATTTTTCGCTTCACAGCGGTATAATTTGTCTTGACCTGCTTCCATTTCAGAAAGATGCTTTTTTGGTCAGAACCAAAAATATTTGGTTTAGATTCAGATAGGGCTATGGATACCATTGGATCACATATATATCCGGTGTCTGTTAATGTGAACTGTCATACAGGTTACACTTCAGCGATAACGCTCCATCTATCCTGCTGACTTTACTGTCATCTCCTTCCTTTGTTCATTTTCTATCTCTCTTTCTACAGGCATGCAGAAGATCTCATAGTCACCCCTTTTGCTCAGGTAAGCACCAGCTCTGCAGTTTGTTGATGACGTGGCGTTCACTTCACCCTGCCTACCTAAAGATAGAACATGCAGTAAAGAACCAGAAAGGTGCTACAATGAGTATGTAGTGAATTTGTCTCGCTCCGCTCTCTGCCCCCCCCCCCCCCCCCACCGTCTGTCCATCCCCCAGGTGTTGGCCAGTCTACGAACTGTAAGAAGCAACTTCACCATCCTCGCCAATGTCACGACACCCACTAACAAGTCAGTAGCATCTCGTCAGCCACGTCACCCTTTCAACCCCTGTTAATGTGGCCACATATCTCTCTTCTCTATCGCAGCATAGAGCAGAGAGACATCTTCACTGTGTCTATATTGTGACTGTGCAGTCCTTATTCTCACTGGAATATGAAGAGTTTTTTTCCAAAACACTATATCAACCAATTTTTCACATTTGTTTTTTTTTCATCAGGAATGATTCATTATGGGTACCTTCATGTGTGTTAAATATTACTGTTCTCAAGATGTTTTCTTAACAGATTTTAGATGTGTATAAAAATGTGTGTTTTTTCTTGCTAAATGCTATATATCCATTGTTTAGCTGGAATGGAATGTTTGTGTCCTGTATATTTGACTCTGATATGTGGTTGTCTCACGTAGCTACTGTATCTTAAGATGAATGCCTTACTATATAAGTCGCTCTGGATAAGAACACCTGCCAAATGACTCAAATGTGTTTTGTTTTTTATACAGATATCAAATCAAATCAAATCATATCATATTACTGCATTGAATTATTATAATAGTTATTTTTGTATTATATTGATGTCAGAAATGTATCATAAGTACATTTATTTATTTAAAAATGTAAGTTATTTGTTACATTTGACTGTGTAAAACCGAACAGTACTCCTTATTTCTCTGAGAATGAGGCGGATATATAGCATTTTGCAAAGAAAATACATTATTATTTGTCTCTGAAATGAAACGATCAAGTGATAGATTTAAACAAATACATGTCTGTCATTGAACAACCAAATGCCATGATTAGATAGTGAAAAAACACCAATCTGTTTCATCATTTCGTTAAACAATAACAGTTCATTTACCAACATTTCTGAAAAAGGATATTTAGTGTTTTTGAATGAAACTCTTCATATGTAGTTTCTGTAAATATCACATTTCTTCCTTCTATTTTGTCAGAACTGTGTCATATCAGTAAGCTATAATGTGGCAATACTCTCATCACGTTGTGTCTTTATCGTATTCTGCTGAGATCATCATGTCCCCAGTGGCTGACTGACTACCTGAAAGACTGACAGACATACTGACTGCCTGACTACCTGACTGACTGGGTATTCACAAGGATAGAAGTGGTCAATAATGCTAAATATATCCTCATTTGTAATGCAAGAAACAGGCAGAGCATGAGTTGGCAGGCTTTTTAGCAGTACGTCAATATGAGCAGTAACAATGCACCGTGGAATTATCTAGAGCCATAATTAGTGAGCATGATGCTCTCAGCTCCAAACAGAATCCTCCCTCACGAGACTGCAAGTTGAACCTCCATGTAGAGAAAGAGACAGCTGAGAGCTGAGAGAGCCTCCTTAAAAGAGGCATTGTTTTTAATATTGTTGGCCACAACAATATTTCAAAAGACTGCGATGCAGATCTATGCAAATAGTTTATGATTCCTCACAAATGTTATTGTCTATAATACAGATGAGGTTAAATATTTTTTCTTATCTATTTCCAGTGATATGTTGTTACGCTACACAATTTATGCCCAATACAACTGTAATGTTCTTAGAGTCCACTAGAGAGCACTCTTTATCATTTCCTCTGATGATGTAATGATCTATTTGTCCACAGGAGGTCACCAGTGACAAGCCAACCCACTGTTCCCCAGGCAACACTCTCTGGTAGGTGTGCTAAAATGAACTTTAGTCGCTACTGATTGGGAACACTCTCCCACACAACTCACAGTGTTTTGGTAGTGTGCACTCAAGCTTTCAAAAACTCATAAAAATGCACAGATATTAATAGGAGAATTTGCAGCACCATGGCCTGTGGCTTTCTCAATAATGGATACTGATAGGCTGCATTTAATTCTGCAGATGGTTTGAATAAATAAGTGTCAATCTGGAGTCTCAACTGAACAATTCTAAGAAATTACAAATGTAGCAATTTGGCTGATACAGTTCAAGAGAACAGATGTAGAGAATATGACCGTTACACAGACCATTATATTATGATACACTATATTATATCAATGCTGAGATAATACCGGTTATAATAATACATACAGCACATTAATGCCACCCTCTTCTCTCCTGTGTATGTGTGTAGATGAGACGTACCAGCAGATGGCAAGGGAGACTCTGGCTGAGTTAGACTGGTGTCTGGACCAGCTGGAGACCATCCAGACCCACCGCAGCGTCGGTGACATGGCCTCCAACAAGGTATTACCACTTCTACCACTTCTACCAGTACCATAACCCTACACCATCACTACCACTAGTCCGTACCATCACTACCACTACCACCACCACTACCCTACACCACCACTACCAATATCCTACACTACACTACCACCACCACAACCACTATCCTACACTACCACTACCCTACACCACCACTACCAATATCCTACACTACACTACCACCACCACAACCACAACCACTATCCTACACTACCACTACCCTACACCATCACTACCACTAGTCCGTACCATCACTACCACTACCACCACCACTACCCTACACCACCACTACCAATATCCTACACTACACTACCACCACCACAACCACTATCCTACACTACCACTACCCTACACCATCACTACCACTAGTCCGTACCATCACTACCACTACATCTAGCCTGCACCACCACTACCACTACCACTACCCTACACCATCACTACCACTAGTCCGTACCATCACTACCACTACCACTACCACTACCCTACACCACCACTACCAATATCCTACACTACACTACCACCACCACAACCACTATCCTACACTACCACCACCACTACCCTACACTACCACTACCCTACACTACCACTACATCTAGCCTGCACCACCACTACCACTACCCTACACCACCACTACACCACCACTACCACTACCATACACTACCCTACACCACCACTACCACTACCATACACTACCCTACACCACCCTACACCACCACTATGACAACTCTGCACTACCACTACCCTACACCACCACTACCACTACCCTACATCACCACTACCACTGCCCTACACCACCACCACCACTACCCTACACCACCACTACCACTACCCTACATCACCACTACCACTACCCTACACCACCACTACCACTACCCTACATCACCACTACCACTACCCTACACCACCAAAACCACCACTACCCTACACTACCACTACCACTACCCTACACCACCACTACCACTACCCTACACCACCACTACCACTACCCTACATCACCACTACCACTGCCCTACACCACCACCACCACTACCCTACACCACCACTACCACTACCCTACATCACCACTACCACTACCCTACACCACCAAAACCACCACTACCCTACACTACCACTACCACTACCCTATACCACCACTACCACTACCCTACATCACCACTACCACTACCCTACACCACCAAAACCACCACTACCCTACACTACCACTACCACTACCCTACACCACCACTACCACTACCCTACACCACCACTACCACTACCCTACATCACCACTACCACTACCCTACATCACCAAAACCACCACTACCCTACACCACCACTACCACTACCCTACACCACCACTACCACTACCCTACAATACTACTACCCTACACTACCACTAACCACTGCACTAAACCACCACTACCACTACCCTACACCACCAGTACCACTACCACTAACCTGCACCACCACTACCACCACCACTACCACAGCCACTACCACAACCACCACCCTACACTACCACGACCACTGCCCGACACTACCACGACCACTGCCCGACACTACCACGACCACTGCCCGACACTACCACGACCACTACCCTACACCCCCACTACCCTACCCTACACCACCACTACCCTACCCTACACCACCAATACCCTACACCACCACTACCACCAACACTACCACTACCCTACACTACCCTACACCACCACTACCAACATCACCACCACCCTACACCACCACTATGACCTCCCACACCACCACTACCACTACTCTGCACCACCACTATCACTACTCTGGACCATCACTACCACTACCCTATACCACCTCTACCACTACCATTACAACTACCCTACACTACCACCACCACTACCCTACACCACCCTTACCACTACCACTAACCTACACCACCACTACCACTACCCTACACTACCATACACCACCCCTACCACTACCACTACCCTACACCACCACTATACCACCACTACCACTACCCTACACCACCACTACCACCACCACTACCCTACACCACTACTATGACAACTCTGCACTACCACTACCCTACACCACCTCAACCACTACCACTACAACTACCCAACACTACAACCACCACGACCACTACCCTACACCACCACTACCCTACACCACCACTACCCTACATCACCACTACCACTACCCTACACCACCACCACCACTACCCTACACCACCACTACCACTACCCTACATCACCACTACCACTACCCTACATCACCAAAACCACCACTACCCTACACCACCACTACCACTACCCTACACCACCACTACCCTACACCACCACTACCACTACCCTACATCACCACTACCACTACCCTACATCACCAAAACCACCGCTACCCTACACCACCAAAACCACCACTACCCTACACTACCAATTTAACTACCCGTAACTACCACCACCACTACCCTACCCTACACCACCACTACCCTACACCACCACTACCACTACCCTACACCACCACTACCACTACCCTACAATACTACTACCACTACCCTACACTACCACTAACCACTGCCCTAAACCACCACTACTACTACCCTACACCACCAGTACCACTACCACTAACCTGCACCACCACTACCACCACCACTACCACAGCCACTACCACTACCACAACCACCACACTACACTACCACGACCACAACCACTGCCCGACACTACCACGACCCTACACTACCACTACCACCAACACTACTACCACCAACACTACCACTACCCTACACTACCCTACACCACCACTACCACATCACTACCACTACCCTACACCACCACTATCACTAAATCAAATCAAATCAAATGTATTTATATAGCCCTTTGTACATCAGCTGATATCTCAAAGTGCTGTACAGAAACCCAGCCTAAAACCCCAAACAGCAAGCAATGCAGGTGTAGAAGCACGGTGGCTAGGAAAAACTCCCTAGAAAGGCCAAAACCTAGGAAGAAACCTAGAGAGGAACCAGGTTATGTGGGGTGGCCAGTCCTCTTCTGGCTGTGCCGGGTGGAGATTATAACAGAACATGGCCAAGATGTTCAAATGTTCATAAATGACCAGCATGGTCGAATAATAATAAGGTAGAACAGTTGAAACTGGAGCAGCAGCACGGCCAGGTGGACTGGGGACAGCAAGGAGTCATCATGTCAGGTAGTCCTGGGGCATGGTCCTAGGGCTCAGGTCCTCCGAGAGAGAGAAGGAGAGAAAGAGAGAAGGAGAGAATTAGAGAACGCACACTTAGATTCACACAGGACACCGAATAGGACAGGAGAAGTACTCCAGATATAACAAACTGACCCTAGCCCCCCGACACATAAACTACTGCACCACCACTATCACTACTCTGGACCATCACTACCACTACCCTACACCACCAGTATGACAACCCACACCGCCACTATCACTACCATACACCACCTCTACCACTAACACTACCACTACTTCTACACCACCACTATGTCAACCCACTACTGTCATTACCCTACCACCACCACTACCACTACCCTACACCTCCACCACCACTACTCTACCACGACCACTACCCACCACCACCATTATCGCTACCCTACACTACCAATACTACTACCCGTAACTACCCCTACCTCTACCACTACATTACAACACCACCACTGCCACTTTTTTGCACTACCACTACCAACACCAGCACCATCACCACCACTCCCATTACTTTACACCACAACTACCACTACCATACACTACCACCACCACTATGTCAACCCACACCGCCACTGTCACTACCCTTCACCACCACTACCACTACCCTACATCACAATAACCATCACTACCACTACCACCACCACCACTACCACTACCCTAGTCTGCACCACCACTACTACCACCACTACCACAACCACTACCCTACACTACCACTACCACGACCACTGCCCGACACTACCACCACCACGACCACTACCCTACACTACACCACTACCACTACCATACACTACCACCACCACTACCCTACACTACCACTACCCTACACCACCACTATGTCTACCATACACTTCCACTACCCTACACCACCAATACCTTACACCACCTATACACTACACCACCACTACCACTACCCTACACTACCAGTCTCCTACCACTGCCACCCCCACCCCCACTACCCTACACTACCCCACACTGCCACTGCCCTACCACTACCCTACACCACCACCACCACCACTACCCTACCTACACCACCACTCCCAATACCCTATACCACCACAACCACTACACAACACCACCACAACTACCCTACACTACCACAACTACCACTACCCTACATCACCACTACCACCACCACTACCACTACCCTACACCACCACTACACTCCACCACCACTACCCTACACTACCACTCTCCTACCACTACCACCCCCACTACCACACACTACCACTACCACTACCCTACCACTACCACCATTACAACCCTACACCACCACCACTAGCACTACCCTACCTACACCACCACTACCACTACCCTAAACCACCACCACTACCACTACCCTACACCACCACTACCACTACCCTACACTACCAATTGGCTCATTCATCCCCCTCCTCTCCCCTGGAACTATTCCCCAGGTCGTTGCTGCAAATGAGAACGTGTTCTCAGTCAACTTACCTGGTAAAATAACGGATAAATAAATAAATAAAACCACTACCCTCCACTACCACTACAACTACCACTACCACATCCACTACCACTACCCTACACCACCACCACCACGGCCACTACCCAACACTACCACCACCACGACCACTACCCTACACCACCACTACAACTAACCTACACCAACACTACCACTACCCTACACCACCACTATGTCTACCCACACCACCACGACCACTACCCTACACCACCACTACAACTAACCTACACCAACACTACCACTACCCTACACCACCACTATGTCTACCCACACCACCACTATCACTACCCTACACCACCTCTACCTCTACCACTACCACTACAACTACCCTACACCACCACTACCACTACCCTAGACTACCACTGCCACTACCCTACACACACCACAACCATTACCACTACCCTACACCACCACTACCACTACCCTAGACTACCACTGCCACTACCCTACACACACCACAACCCTACACTACACCTGGCCTCTGCATCTGTCCATGCCCCTCTCCTATACCCTCTACCACAACCCTACACTACACCTGGCCTCTTCATCTGTCCATGCCCCTCTCCTATACCCTCTACCACAACGCTACACTACACCTGGCCTCTTCATCTGTCCGTGCCCCTCTCCTATACCCTCTACCACAACCCTACACTACACCTGGCCTCTTCATCTGTCCGTGCCCCTCTCCTATACCCTCTACCACAACCCTACACTACACCTGGCCTCTTCATCTGTCCGTGCCCCTCTCCTATACCCTCTACCACAACCCTACACTACACCTGGCCTCTTCATCTGTCCGTGCCCCTCTCCTATACCCTCTACCACAACCCTACACTACACCTGGCCTCTTCATCTGTCCGTGCCCCTCTCCTATACCCTCTACCACAACCCTACACTACACCTGGCCTCTTCATCTGTCCGTGCCCCTCTCCTATACCCTCTACCACAACCCTACACTACACCTGGCCTCTTCATCTGTCCGTGCCCCTCTCCTATACCCTCTACCACAACCCTACACTACACCTGGCCTCTTCATCTGTCCGTGCCCCTCTCCTATACCCTCTACCACAACCCTACACTACACCTGGCCTCTTCATCTGTCCGTGCCCCTCTCCTATACCCTCTACCACAACCCTACACTACACCTGGCCTCTTCATCTGTCCGTGCCCCTCTCCTATACCCTCTACCACAACCCTACACTACACCTGGCCTCTTCATCTGTCCTTGCCCCTCTCCTATACCCTCTACCACAACCCTACACTACACCTGGCCTCTTCATCTGTCCATGCCCCTCTCCTATACCCTCTACCACAACCCTACACTACACCTGGCCTCTTCATCTGTCCTTGCCCCTCTCCTATACCCTCTACCACAACCCTACACTACACCTGGCCTCTTCATCTGTCCGTGCCCCTCTCCTATACCCTCTACCACAACCCTACACTACACCTGGCCTCTTCATCTGTCCGTGCCCCTCTCCTATACCCTCTACCACAACCCTACACTACACCTGGCCTCTGCATCTGTCCGTGCCCCTCTCCTATACCCTCTACCACAACCCTACACTACACCTGGCCTCTTCATCTGTCCGTGCCCCTCTCCTATACCCTCTACCACAACCCTACACTACACCTGGCCTCTGCATCTGTCCGTGCCCCTCTCCTATACCCTCTACCACAACCTCAACGTATTTGTGTTTCCTCTCCCTTACTGTATGTTTCATTAATGTCTGAGAGGCTTGTTTGCGTTTGGCGGAACTAAACTGTATGACTGCGGACTGTGGACTGGCCAAGCTAATGTAACAGAGGTGGTTCGGTCAGCCACACTCTCGTGATGAGTAACCTTGTCTGACATATGGCGACTTGGGTTAGCTCCCCAGGATCATTTCTAGCTTTTAGCTCAGTGGGCTATCACAGTCTTGTGGCTCGCAGGAGCTGTTAGTCCCAGTGATGTTTGGGATTTGTGTATTGTCCTTTTGAGGCCGAAGGGAATGAATGTGTGCATGTACACAGAATGTCTAAAATATTTGTCAGATGCTCTATATTTACAAAGGTATGGGTGATATGTGTGTATACTGTATACTGCTGTTTACAGTCTGTGTTTGTAGCAGATGTGTATTTGTGCACATGAATGCATGAGCTGCAGCAAGATGTTCCGCTTAAAATGTAGGATGGAGAGACAGAGAGAGAAGGAGAAGGGGAGGGTGAGGGTCTGTGGGTGGGAAGGGAGGCCATAGAGCACAGGGGAAGAGGGAGGAGGGGGAACGGGTCCTGATGCTGATGTCTCTGCTGTAACCTTAGTTGCTATCGAACAACAGGGTCTGCCCTTCCCTTTTACTCATTGGCTCACCACTCTGACCACAAGGCTTGTGGTCTGGGCAGTGACCAATGAAAAAGAGGCAAGGTTCCTTCAACAGTGTTGCCTAAAAGAGACAGTGTGGTACTCTTGTTTTTTTTGTCACCCTGAGGGGAATGTAACATGTTGCAACTGTTTCAGAATGCAGAAGACAGCAGTTTGTGTGTGTGCTCCTGGCTGACAGAGAAGCAGAGAGAATGCTGTGGCCTTTAAGAGCAGACAGGCGACATAAAGACACATACACACAAAACCACACCAACATGAACACACATATATGAACACACTCCCTCATACTCTCTCTCTTACACGCTCTCTCTCTCACAGACACACTTTTCCGACAGGCGTACATGGTGTCTGCAGCACATGCGCATTCAGGCTGCCCGCACACACACAAGTGCACGCTGTCTGACTGATTAACTTGCAAGGGCTGTCTACAGCATCCAGGGAGACGGCGCTACAGGAGGCAGCGGGGCTTTGCTACGGCGGAGGAAGGGAAGAGGAAGAGAAGAGGAAGGAAAAATAAGGGGAGCCTGAAGCTCTTGGATTAGTTTCAACCTCAGACATAATTTAACCAGCCCAGGGAGACACGATGGAGTGACTGGGATACTGTGGGGGAAGCTACTGGGAGGAGGACTGTGGACTGTGTGTGTGTTGGGATCATCGCTGAGGCACATACGGGGCTGATGCAGCAGGAGGACGACTGGGCCCGGCCCCTGGATCCGGTGCGTTGTGGGGGAGGGGCACTTTGCAGAGTAGACGCAACGCAGGGAGACGAGGAGAGAGCCTGTTTTTCCCCACACGGAGCGCTCCGATGTGATTCTGTAGCCTGACCGACCGTCTGCTAGCTACATCACAGGCCTGGCTCCCTATTTCTCTATCTCTGTCTCTCCTTCCTTCTCTTCTCTCTCCATTGCCGTTCGTCTCCCTCTCTGTCACTCTCTGTCCTCTTCCTCTGTCCCATCGCTCAATACTACGGTCATCTTTCCCACCCTATCGTCACCGTCTTTCCATCCCTCCATCCTTCTAAGCTCCTCTGTCCTATTTTATCTCCATCTGTCTGTCTCTCTGACCTTCTCCAACATCTTGGCTTTTCTCTCTTCCCTCTCCTCCTCCATTGCCTCTGTTTGCCCTTCAGACGGTCCCCCTCTCACTCTCCATCTTCTCCCATCCTATCCCCCCCTCTCCCCACTCTGCTGTTTGATTTGGGTCAGTTCTGCTCACCAGCTGGGATGAGATGTAGTCTCTGGAGCTTGGGGATCCAGGGGGCTCCTGGCCTGCCGTTTGCGGGGCACCCTCATCTGTGGACCGTCCTCACACTGGGGCCCATATCTGGACGCACTGGGTGGGTGGCCTGCTTCCAGGAGAACTGCATGTAGGGACGGACTGTGAGCACCAGTGGACCCTGTCCCTCTCCCCCTCCTCCCCCCTTGGCGGGGGGAAGCTGTCGCTCTGGAGTGTCCCGGCCTGGCCGGCTGCGGCCTACACGCTGCCCACACGCTGACGACGAATCCCTCCTCATGCTGCTGGGACACCTGCAGCGCCCCCACCCCCAGCCCGCTCCACTACCGGTCCTCCTGTCTGGGCAAGCGCCCCTCGCCCCCCGTCACCCTAAGCATGGGTGTGGTAGAGGCCATTGATCCCGCCTCGCCGTCCCCTTGTCCCTCGCCCGTGCCAGGCGGCTACCGGCTGCCCCGCTCTTCCACCAGCTACAGCCAGCTGCAGGGGAGGGGAGGAGGGCCAGACCTGGAGCTGGACCTAGGTGCGACTGCCGGAGGGGTTCTGGAAGGGTCTGGGACGGCAGCAGAGCTCAGGACACCTCTGGTAGACCTGTTCTGTGAGACCTGCTCGAGACCGTGGCTCATTGGATGGTGGGACCAGGTAGGGCTAGAAGGGCTGGGAGGGGAAGGGAACCGGGCCAGACAGACAGGCGGCCATCTTGGATATCTGTTTTGATTAACTATTTTTCCACCCTTGCTGTTCTGTGCATTATATAGGCTGTTATCTGTCAATTCTACTTAGTAGGTGCGATTTTGTTAAGCCATTGAAGTTTCATGTTGAAAAGAGAACCATGTCAGTTGTGTGCGTTTTAGTTGTGTGGATTGCAGGGACCAGTTGGGCTTCGAGAGCCTAAAGATGTCTTAAAGCAGCCTATGTCCTTGTAGATGACAGGCATAACAGGGTGTATGTTGAGTGACTGTGTGTTTATATTGTCGCTCATCAACTCGCTCATCAACTAGATGTTGAAACATTGCTGTGAGGACCTGCTTCCATTCAGCCACAAGAGCATTAGTGAGGTCGGGCAGGCCTGGCTCATAGTCGGCGTTCCAATTAATCTCAAAGGTGTTTGTTTGGGTTGAAGTCAGGGCTCTGTGCAGGCCAGTCAAGTTCTTCCACACCGATCTCGACAAACAATTTCTGTATCGACCTCGCTTTGTGCATTGGGGCATTGTCATGCTGAAACAGGAAAGGGCCTTCCCCCAACTATTGCCACAAAGTTGGAAGCACAGATTTGTTTAGAATGTCATTGTATGCTATAGCGTTAAGATTTCCCTTCACTAGACATAAGAGACCTAGCCCCAACCATGAAAAACAGCCACAGACCATTATTCCTCCTTCACCAGACTTTACAGTTGGCACTATGCATTTGGGCAGGTAATGTTCTCCTGGCATTCGCCAAAACCAGATTCATCCATCGGAGTGCCAGATGGTGAAGAGTGATCCATCACTCCAGAGAACGTGTTTCCACTGCTCCAGAGTCCAATGATATTTACGTGCTTCAGCACTTGGCAGTCCCCTTCTGTGAGCTTGTGTTGCCTACCATTTTGCGGCTGAGCTGTTCTTGCTCCTAGACATTTCCACTTCACAATAACAGCACTTATAGTTGACCAGGGCAGCTCTGGTGTCACGTTGAAAGTCACTGAGCTCTTCAGCAAGGCCATTCTACTGTCAATGTTTGTCTATGGAGATTGCATAGCTGTGTGCTCGATTTTATATATCTGCCAGTAACAGATGTGGCTGAAATAGCTGAATTCACTCATTTGAAGGGGTGTCCACATACTTTTGTATACATAGTGTAAGATCATAGGTTAGAATTTCACTGACACCGTGCCACAATAAAAAAGAAATGTGTTTGCAATTTTGAACTGTTTCTAAACATGCAATATTACAACTCTTGTTTTGATACAAGATAGAGTCCAACAACAGCCTTACCATTACCATTAGCAAAAGAAAATGTAAAAATGCATACACAGTACTTTGATAAACAAAGTGAAATTGAATGGTTGGTTGGTTGTGAGAGCTGATTCACCATGATATCATCAAAGAGCATTACTGTAAACTGCTATTGTAATGTGAAAAACAGGAAGTGCAGGAAGAGCCTGCCTGTTACAATGCATGTCACATTTCCCTGGGTGTCCATATGTTAGTCAGTTATCAGAGGGTTGATGATGCCCCTTTGCTTCTCTCACACCTTCACCCCGTCATCTTGTGTTCCATCAGTCAGGGGGCCCCATGAGGAAGCACAGTAGCGTGGTGCGGCGTCTGTCTGTGTGTCCTGGCACTGGGGTTGTGTTGGTTGGCAGATTATGACACAATATAGTAAAGAGATGGAGACTACAGCATAACTGTATCACAGGGTTTGACTGGCTAACCAGGGTAGCCTAGTGGTTAGAGCATTGAGCTAGTAACCGAAAGGTTGCAAGTTCATATCCCCGAGCTGACAAGGTACACATCTGTCGTTCTGTCCCTGAACAGGCAGTTAACCCACTGTTCCTAGGCCGTCATTGAAAATAAGAATTTGTTCTTAACTGACTTGCCTAGTTAAAAAAAAGAAAAAAAAAGTAGTCTACAGTACCTACCTGGTGCATTATCACGACTATCTATTTATCTATCTGTTGTAGTGGCTTTTGACGGAGGGAAAGGGACCTGACTGTTCTAACCGTGTGGAACTGTGACTAATACATGGTTGGACTGGAATAAGGGATGAGAGAGTAATTAAAAATAGAAGTAGGAAGGTATGAGTGAAAGGGGGAAGGTTGAGAGAGTGGAAGGGAAGGTAGTGAAATAGGTGAGTAAGAGAGCAGAAAATGGAGAGGAAAGGGGAGTAGAGCAGAGAAGAGGAGTAAGAGAAATAAGGAGATGGAGAGAGAAGCAGAGAAGAGTGGAGGGAAGAAGAGAGGAGAACACAGGGGAGGGGAGAGGAGAACAAGGGAGAGGAGAGTAGAGCAGATGAGATGAGAGGAGAGGAATGGAGAGGAAAGAATTGACCTTGAGAAAGGTCAGAGACACCTGCCTACTCTCTGAGATTGTCACCCAAGCAGCAGCCGCCTCCCTCCCTCGTTCCCATCATACTGCAGGACTGACTGTGAGGAGGCAGTTGCTAGGGCAACCTCTATGGTTGCCATGGAGATTATTATGTGTGAAGGATCAGTCAGTGGGACACAGACTGAGGGGACTTGTCCGAATCGCACTGCGCCTGCTTGCACGTGACTGCCTCTGTTAGTAACCAAACACATTCCACTACCAGTCTTCAAGATCCGCTCATGTTTGGTTGAGATATCGCGACATGAAGTCTATGCCACATTACATTTTCTGTTTAGCCATATGGAACATATGTGTCCTATTCATGCGTCGTGTCTTTTTCTCACCTGCATTCCAGCAGACATTGTGTGCAGGGTGTGTGACATCATCACCAAAAGACACAGAACGTGATGTATAAAAACAGCAGCTCTTCCACCATTGCTCCAACATGCTGTTGCTTTGTCAGGCTCCTGCAGTGGTTGTCTGTTGACAAGGTCACACTGTACTGTATGAATGTTGTATAGTAAAGCCGTGTGTTCTTTAGGAATTCTATTTCACTATTTTACAGTAGATGTGTGATAAGTCAGTATCAAACACAATTCATATTTTGCTACATTGTTGACATTTTTGATTGAGGTTTGAGCCGATGTACTGTACAGTATTAGTCTTTGTTTAGTGGTATGACCTGTATCGTGAATGAGGTATAGTGGTTCATATTAATAATAATCATTTGTTCTATTTCACATATACTCAAGTACGTATTACAGTTTTTGTCAGTCACATTGGTGCAATTTTTACAAGTATGTGGTACATTTTCAACAGTCTAAGCACAAAAGTCTAAACTCTAAGTACGTTTTCAATTGACTGAGTAGTACAACAAACAAATTCACAGTCACTTGTTCACTGCACCAAATCACTCCTTCAAATTGGAAGCGTATTCAATCTGAGTATCTGCTTTTCAAAATGCAATATTCACTGTACTTTTGATATGATTTGTTAACAATACAATTACTATTATTTTTATTCAGCACTTCAAAAAGCACTTCAAAAAGAAAGTTAGTTAAAAATTGTAGTTAAAATGACTTAATGGTGAGCCTGATGTATTGATGACTAAACTAAATCTTCTCATGGTATTTCACAGAAAACAGATTTTGCATGAGTGACTCAAGGGTGAAAGATGTGTTCAACTCCAATGAATGCACAATGAAAGGTTCTGAACATAAGATAGGGGGCATTACAAGTGTTATCAGGTTAGAGTTTTGAAAATAAACGACTTATACCTGAAACAATGTGCCACAGTGATTGAAAAAAAAACTTGAATGCATATTTGTGAATTGGAAATGTGTGTTTTGTATATCCCAACTCCCCCTGAGACACCCAGGGAGCAATTAGGGTTAAGTGCCTTGCTCAAGGGTACAACGATAAAAAAAAATCATCTTCTCGGCTCGGGATACGAACTAGATACTTTCCGGTTACTGTCCCAATGCTCTAACCACAGATAGAGCCAGATGTTTCACCAGATGTATAAATCTGAAGCCTCTGGTTGGAATTTCCACTCCCCACCAATAGGTTTTGTAGCCCGAACAGAGTGCACTAAGTTTTGTAGCCCGAACAGAGTGCACTAAGTTTTGTAGACCGAACAGAGTGCACTAAGTTTTGTAGACCGAACAGAGTGCACTAAGTTTTGTAGACCGAACAGAGTGCACTAAGTGTTGTAGCCCGAACAGAGTGCACTAAGTTTTGTAGACTGAACAGAGTGCACTAAGTTTTGTAGCCCGAACAGAGTGCACTAAGTTTTGTAGACCGAATAGAGTGCACTAAGTTTTGTAGATTGAACAGAGTGCACTAAGTTTTGTAGACCAAACAGAGTGCTCTAAGTTTTGTAGACCAAACAGAGTGCACTAAGTTTTGTAGCCCGAACAGAGTGCACTAAGTTTTGTAGACCGAACAGAGTGCACTAAGTTTTGTAGACCGAACTTAGTGTACTTTACTGAACAGAGTGCACTAAGTTTTGTAGACCGAACAGAGTGCACTACGTTTTGTAGACCGAACAGAGTGCACTAAGTTTTGTAGACCGAACAGAGTGCACTAAGTTTTGTAGCCCGAACAGAGTGCACTAAGTTTTGTAGACCGAACAGAGTGCACTAAGTTTTGTAGATTGAACAGAGTGCACTAAGTTTTGTAGCCCGAACAGAGTGCACTAAGTTTTGTAGATTGAACAGAGTGCACTAAGTTTTGTAGACCGAACAGAGTGCACTAAGTTTTGTAGACCAAACAGAGTGCTCTAAGTTTTGTAGACCAAACAGAGTGCACAACGTTTTGTAGCCCGAACAGAGTGCACTAAGTTTTGTAGACCAAACAGAGTGCTCTAAGTTTTGTAGACCAAACAGAGTGCACTAAGTTTTGTAGCCCGAACAGAGTGCACTAAGTTTTGTAGACCGAACAGAGTGCACTAAGTTTTGTAGACCGAACTTAGTGTACTCTACTGAACAGAGTGCACTAAGTTTTGTAGCCCGAACAGAGTGCACTAAGTTTTGTAGACCGAACAGAGTGCACTAAGTTTTGTAGACCGAACAGAGTGCACTAAGTTTTGTAGCCCGAACAGAGTGCACTAAGTTTTGTAGACCGAACAGAGTGCACTAAGTTTTGTAGCCCGAACAGAGTGCACTAAGTGTTGTAGCCCGAACAGAGTGCACTAAGTTTTGTAGACTGAACAGAGTGCACTAAGTTTTGTAGCCCGAACAGAGTGCACTAAGTTTTGTAGACCGAACAGAGTGCACTAAGTTTTGTAGATTGAACAGAGTGCACTAAGTTTTGTAGACCAAACAGAGTGCTCTAAGTTTTGTAGACCAAACAGAGTGCACTAAGTTTTGTAGCCCGAACAGAGTGCACTAAGTTTTGTAGACCGAACAGAGTGCACTAAGTTTTGTAGACCGAACTTAGTGTACTTTACTGAACAGAGTGCACTAAGTTTTGTAGACCGAACAGAGTGCACTACGTTTTGTAGATCAACAGAGTGCCTAAGTTTTGTAGAACAGAGTGCACTAAGTTTTGTAGCCCGAACAGAGTGCACTAAGTTTTGTAGACCGAACAGAGTGCACTAAGTTTTGTAGATTGAACAGAGTGCACTAAGTTTTGTAGCCCGAACAGAGTGCACTAAGTTTTGTAGATTGAACAGAGTGCACTAAGTTTTGTAGACCGAACAGAGTGCACTAAGTTTTGTAGACCAAACAGAGTGCACAACGTTTTGTAGACCGAACAGAGTGCACTAAGTTTTGTAGACTGAACAGAGTGCACTAAGTTTTGTAGACCAAACAGAGTGCACTAAGTTTTGTAGACCAAACAGAGTGCACTAAGTTTTGTAGACCAAACAGAGTGCACTAAGTTTTGTAGACTGAACAGAGTGCACTAAGTTTTGTAGACTGAACAGAGTGCACTAAGTTTTGTAGACCGAACAGAGTGCACTAAGTTTTGTAGCCCGAACAGAGTGCACTAAGTTTTGTAGACCAAACAGAGTGCACTAAGTTTTGTAGACCAAACAGAGTGCACTAAGTTTTGTAGACCAAACAGAGTGCACTAAGTTTTGTAGACCGAACAGAGTGCACTAAGTTTTGTAGACCGAACTTAGTGTAGTTTTGTACTGAACAGAGTGCACTAAGTTTTGTAGACTGAACAGAGTGCACTAAGTTTTGTAGACCGAACAGAGTGCACTAAGTTTTGTAGACCGAACAGAGTGCACTAAGTTTTGTAGACCGAACAGAGTGCACTAAGTTTTGTAGACCGAACAGAGTGCACTAAGTTTTGTAGCCCGAACAGAGTGCACTAAGTTTTGTAGATTGAACAGAGTGCACTAAGTTTTGTAGACCGAACAGAGTGCACTAAGTTTTTAGACCGAACAGAGTGCACTAAGTTTTGTAGACTGAACAGAGTGCACTAAGTTTTGTAGACCGAACAGAGTGCACTAAGTTTTGTAGACCGAACAGAGTGCACTAAGTTTTGTAGACCGAACAGAGTGCACTAAGTTTTGTAGACCGAACAGAGTGCACTAAGTTTTGTAGACCGAACAGAGTGCACTAAGTTTTGTAGACCGAACAGAGTGCACTAAGTTTTGTAGACCGAACAGAGTGCACTAAGTTTTGTAGACTGAACAGAGTGCACTAAGTTTTGTAGACTGAACAGAGTGCACTAAGTTTTGTAGACCGAACAGAGTGCACTAAGTTTTGTAGATTGAACAGAGTGCACTAAGTTTTGTAGATTGAACAGAGTGCACTAAGTTTTGTAGACCAAACAGAGTGCACTAAGTTTTGTAGACCAAACAGAGTGCACTAAGTTTTGTAGACTGAACAGAGTGCACTAAGTTTTGTAGACCGAACAGAGTGCACTAAGTTTTTAGACTGAACAGAGTGCACTAAGTTTTGTAGACCGAACAGAGTGCACTACGTTTTGTAGACCGAACAGAGTGCACTAAGTTTTGTAGACCGAACAGAGTGCACTAAGTTTTGTAGCCCGAACAGAGTGCACTAAGTTTTGTAGACCGAACAGAGTGCACTAAGTTTTGTAGATTGAACAGAGTGCACTAAGTTTTGTAGACCGAACAGAGTGCACTAAGTTTTGTAGATTGAACAGAGTGCACTAAGTTTTGTAGACCGAACAGAGTGCACTAAGTTTTGTAGACCAAACAGAGTGCTCTAAGTTTTGTAGACCAAACAGAGTGCACTAAGTTTTGTAGCCCGAACAGAGTGCACTAAGTTTTGTAGACCAAACAGAGTGCACTAAGTTTTGTAGACCAAACAGAGTGCACTAAGTTTTGTAGACCGAACAGAGTGCACTAAGTTTTCTAGACTGAACAGAGTGCACTAAGTTTTGTAGACTGAACAGAGTGCACTAAGTTTTGTAGACCGAACAGAGTGCACTAAGTTTTGTAGACCGAACAGAGTGCACTAAGTTTTGTAGACCGAACAGAGTGCACTAAGTTTTGTAGACCGAACAGAGTGCACTAAGTTTTGTAGACCGAACAGAGTGCACTAAGTTTTGTAGATTGAACAGAGTGCACTAAGTTTTGTAGCCCGAACAGAGTGCACTAAGTTTTGTAGACTGAACAGAGTGCACTAAGTTTTGTAGCCTGAACAGAGTGCACTAAGTTTTGTAGTTTGAACAGAGTGCACTAAGTTTTGTAGATTGAACAGAGTGCACTAAGTTTTGTAGACCAAACAGAGTGCACTAAGTTTTGTAGATTTCAAACAGAGTGCACTAAGTTTTGTAGACCGAACAGAGTGCACTAAGTTTTGTAGACCGAACAGAGTGCACTAAGTTTTGTAGACCGAACAGAGTGTAGTTTTTACTGAACAGAGTGCACTAAGTTTTGTAGACCGAACAGAGTGCACTACGTTTTGTAGATCAACAGAGTGCACTAAGTTTTGTAGACCGAACAGAGTGCACTAAGTTTTGTAGACCGAACAGAGTGCACTAAGTTTTGTAGCCCGAACAGAGTGCACTAAGTTTTGTAGATCGAACAGAGTGCACTAAGTTTTGTAGATTGAACAGAGTGCACTAAGTTTTGTAGATTGAACAGAGTGCACTAAGTTTTGTAGATTGAACAGAGTGCACTAAGTTTTGTAGACTGAACAGAGTGCACTAAGTTTTGTAGACCAAACAGAGTGCACTAAGTTTTGTAGACCAAACAGAGTGCACTAAGTTTTGTAGACCAAACAGAGTGCACTAAGTTTTTGTAGACCAAACAGAGTGAACTAAGTTTTGTAGACTGAACAGAGTGCACTAAGTTTTGTAGACTGAACAGAGTGCACTAAGTTTTGTAGACCGAACAGAGTGCACTAAGTTTTGTAGACCGAACAGAGTGCACTAAGTTTTGTAGATTGAACAGAGTGCACTAAGTTTTGTAGCCCGAACAGAGTGCACTAAGTTTTGTAGATTGAACAGAGTGCACTAAGTTTTGTAGACCGAACAGAGTGCACTAAGTTTTGTAGCCCGAACAGAGTGCACTAAGTTTTGTAGACTGAACAGAGTGCACTAAGTTTTGTAGACTGAACAGAGTGCACTAAGTTTTGTAGTGAACAGAGTGCACTAAGTTTTGTAGATTGAACAGAGTGCACTAAGTTTTGTAGATTGAACAGAGTGCACTAAGTTTTGTAGACCAAACAGAGTGCACTAAGTTTTGTAGACCAAACAGAGTGCACTAAGTTTTGTAGCCGAACAGAGTGCACTAAGTTTTGTAGACCGAACAGAGTGCACTAAGTTTTTAGACCGAACAGAGTGCACTAAGTTTTGTAGACTGAACAGAGTGCACTAAGTTTTGTAGACCGAACAGAGTGCACTAACGTTTTGTAGACCGAACAGAGTGCACTAAGTTTTGTAGACCGAACAGAGTGCACTAAGTTTTGTAGACCGAACAGAGTGCACTAAGTTTTGTAGACCGAACAGAGTGCACTAAGTTTTGTAGACCAAACAGAGTGCACTAAGTTTTGTAGACCGAACAGAGTGCACTAAGTTTTGTAGACCGAACAGAGTGCACTAAGTTTTGTAGACCGAACTTAGTGCACTAAGTTTTACTGAACAGAGTGCACTAAGTTTTGTAGACTGAACAGAGTGCACTAAGTTTTGTAGACCGAACAGAGTGCACTAAGTTTTGTAGACCGAACAGAGTGCACTAAGTTTTGTAGACCGAACAGAGTGCACTAAGTTTTGTAGACCGAACAGAGTGCACTAAGTTTTGTAGACCGAACAGAGTGCACTAAGTTTTGTAGACCGAACAGAGTGCACTAAGTTTTGTAGACCAAACAGAGTGCACTAAGTTTTGTAGACCGAACAGAGTGCACAACGTTTTGTAGATTGAACAGAGTGCACTAAGTTTTGTAGATTGAACAGAGTGCACTAAGTTTTGTAGACTGAACAGAGTGCACTAAGTTTTGTAGATTGAACAGAGTGCACTAAGTTTTGTAGATTGAACAGAGTGCACTAAGTTTTGTAGACCAAACAGAGTGCACTAAGTTTTGTAGACCAAACAGAGTGCACTAAGTTTTGTAGACCAAACAGAGTGCACTAAGTTTTGTAGACCGAACAGAGTGCACTAAGTTTTGTAGACCGAACAGAGTGCACTAAGTTTTTAGACTGAACAGAGTGCACTAAGTTTTGTAGACTGAACAGAGTGCACTAAGTTTTGTAGACCGAACAGAGTGCACTAAGTTTTGTAGACCGAACAGAGTGCACTAAGTTTTGTAGACCGAACAGAGTGCACTAAGTTTTGTAGACCGAACAGAGTGCACTAAGTTTTGTAGACCTGAACAGAGTGCACTAAGTTTTGTAGATTGAACAGAGTGCACTAAGTTTTGTAGACCGAACAGAGTGCACTAAGTTTTGTAGACTGAACAGAGTGCACTAAGTTTTCTAGACTGAACAGAGTGCACTAAGTTTTGTAGACCGAACAGAGTGCACTATGTTTTGTAGACCGAACAGAGTGCACTAAGTTTTGTAGACCGAACAGAGTGCACTAAGTTTTGTAGACCGAACAGAGTGCACTAAGTTTTGTAGCCCGAACAGAGTGCACTAAGTTTTGTAGACCGAACAGAGTGCACTAAGTTTGTAGACCGAACAGAGTGCACTAAGTTTTGTAGACTGAACAGAGTGCACTAAGTTTTGTAGACTGAACAGAGTGCACTAAGTTTTGTAGCCCGAACAGAGTGCACTAAGTTTTGTAGACCGAATAGAGTGCACTAAGTTTTGTAGATTGAACAGAGTGCACTAAGTTTTGTAGACCAAACAGAGTGCTCTAAGTTTTGTAGACCAAACAGAGTGCACTAAGTTTTGTAGCCCGAACAGAGTGCACTAAGTTTTGTAGACCGAACAGAGTGCACTAAGTTTTGTAGACCAAACAGAGTGCACTAAGTTTTGTAGACCGAACAGAGTGCACAAGTTTTGTAGATTGAACAGAGTGCACTAAGTTTTGTAGATTGAACAGAGTGCACTAAGTTTTGTAGCCTGAACAGAGTGCACTAAGTTTTGTAGATTGAACAGAGTGCACTAAGTTTTGTAGCCCGAACAGAGTGCACTAAGTTTTGTAGATTGAACAGAGTGCACTAAGTTTTGTAGACCAAACAGAGTGCTCTAAGTTTTGTAGACCAAACAGAGTGCACTAAGTTTTGTAGCCCGAACAGAGTGCACTAAGTTTTGTAGACCGAACAGAGTGCACTAAGTTTTGTAGACCGAACTTAGTGTACTTTACTGAACAGAGTGCACTAAGTTTTGTAGACCGAACAGAGTGCACTACGTTTTGTAGACCGAACAGAGTGCACTAAGTTTTGTAGACCGAACAGAGTGCACTAAGTTTTGTAGCCCGAACAGAGTGCACTAAGTTTTGTAGACCGAACAGAGTGCACTAAGTTTTGTAGATTGAACAGAGTGCACTAAGTTTTGTAGCCCGAACAGAGTGCACTAAGTTTTGTAGACCGAACTTAGTGTACTCTACTGAACAGAGTGCACTAAGTTTTGTAGACCGAACAGAGTGCACTATGTTTTGTAGACCGAACAGAGTGCACTAAGTTTTGTAGACCGAACAGAGTGCACTAAGTTTTGTAGACCGAACAGAGTGCACTAAGTTTTGTAGCCCGAACAGAGTGCACTAAGTTTTGTAGACCGAACAGAGTGCACTAAGTTTTGTAGCCCGAACAGAGTGCACTAAGTTTTGTAGACTGAACAGAGTGCACTAAGTTTTGTAGACTGAACAGAGTGCACTAAGTTTTGTAGACCGAACAGAGTGCACTAAGTTTTGTAGACCGAACAGAGTGCACTAAGTTTTGTAGATTGAACAGAGTGCACTAAGTTTTGTAGACCAAACAGACTAAGTTTTGTAGACCAAACAGAGTGCACTAAGTTTTGTAGCCCGAACAGAGTGCACTAAGTTTTGTAGACTGAACAGAGTGCACTAAGTTTTGTAGACCGAACAGAGTGTACTAAGTTTTTAGACTGAACAGAGTGCACTAAGTTTTGTAGATTGAACAGAGTGCACTAAGTTTTGTAGACCGAACAGAGTGCACTAAGTTTTGTAGACCGAACAGAGTGCACTAAGTTTTGTAGACCGAACAGAGTGCACTAAGTTTTGTAGACCGAACAGAGTGCACTAAGTTTTGTAGATTGAACAGAGTGCACTAAGTTTTGTAGCCCGAACAGAGTGCACTAAGTTTTGTAGATTGAACAGAGTGCACTAAGTTTTGTAGACCGAACAGAGTGCACTAAGTTTTGTAGACCAAACAGAGTGCACTAAGTTTTGTAGACCAAACAGAGTGCACAACGTTTTGTAGACTGAACAGAGTGCACTAAGTTTTGTAGCCCAAACAGAGTGCACTAAGTTTTGTAGACCAAACAGAGTGCACTAAGTTTTTGAACTTAGTGTACTCTACTGAACAGAGTGCACTAAGTTTTGTAGACCGAACAGAGTGCACTAAGTTTTGTAGACCGAACAGAGTGCACTAAGTTTTGTAGACCGAACAGAGTGCACTAAGTTTTGTAGACCGAACAGAGTGCACTAAGTTTTGTAGACTGAACAGAGTGCACTAAGTTTTGTAGACCAAACAGAGTGCACTAAGTTTTGTAGATTGAACAGAGTGCACTAAGTTTTGTAGACCAAACAGAGTGCACTAAGTTTTGTAGACCGAACAGAGTGCACTAAGTTTTGTAGCCGAACAGAGTGCACTAAGTTTTGTAGACCGAACAGAGTGCACTAAGTTTTGTAGACCGAACAGAGTGCACTAAGTTTTGTAGACCGAACAGAGTGCACTAAGTTTTGTAGACCGAACAGAGTGCACTAAGTTTTGTAGACCCGAACAGAGTGCACTAAGTTTTGTAGCCCGAACAGAGTGCACTAAGTTTTGTAGATTGAACAGAGTGCACTAAGTTTTGTAGACCGAACAGAGTGCACTAAGTTTTGTAGACTGAACAGAGTGCACTAAGTTTTGTAGCCCGAACAGAGTGCACTAAGTTTTGTAGATTGAACAGAGTGCACTAAGTTTTGTAGACCGAACTTAGTTTTCTACTGAACAGAGTGCACTAAGTTTTGTAGACCGAACAGAGTGCACTACGTTTTGTAGACCGAACAGAGTGCACTAAGTTTTGTAGACCGAACAGAGTGCACTAAGTTTTGTAGACCGAACAGAGTGCACTAAGTTTTGTAGACCGAACAGAGTGCACTAAGTTTTGTAGACTGAACAGAGTGCACTAAGTTTTGTAGCCCAAACAGAGTGCACTAAGTTTTGTAGCCCAAACAGAGTGCACTAAGTTTTGTAGACCGAACAGAGTGCACTAAGTTTTGTAGATTGAACAGAGTGCACTAAGTTTTGTAGCCTGAACAGAGTGCACTAAGTTTTGTAGATTGAACAGAGTGCACTAAGTTTTGTAGCCCGAACAGAGTGCACTAAGTTTTGTAGATTGAACAGAGTGCTCTAAGTTTTGTAGACCGAACAGAGTGCACTAAGTTTTGTAGATTGAACAGAGTGCACTAAGTTTTGTAGACCGAACAGAGTGCACTAAGTTTTGTAGACGAACAGGGTGCACTAAGTTTTGTAGACCGAACATAGTGCACTAAGTTTTGTAGCCCGAACAGAGTGCACTAAGTTTTGTAGACCGAACAGAGTGCACTAAGTTTTGTACACCGAACAGAGTGCACTAAGTTTTGTAGACCGAACAGAGTGCACTAAGTTTTGTAGCCCGAACAGAGTGCACTAAGTTTTGTAGCCTGAACAGAGTGCACTAAGTTTTGTAGATTGAACAGAGTGCACTAAGTTTTGTAGATTGAACAGAGTGCACTAAGTTTTGTAGATTGAACAGAGTGCACTAAGTTTTGTAGACCGAACAGAGTGCACTAAGTTTTGTAGACCAAACAGAGTGCTCTAAGTTTTGTAGACCAAACAGAGTGCACTAAGTTTTGTAGACCGAACAGAGTGCACTAAGTTTTGTAGACCGAACAGAGTGCACTAAGTTTTGTAGACCGAACAGAGTGCACTAAGTTTTGTAGACTTTGAACAGAGTGCACTAAGTTTTGTAGCCCGAACAGAGTGCACTAAGTTTTGTAGACCGAACAGAGTGCACTAAGTTTTGTAGCCCGAACAGAGTGCACTAAGTGTTGTAGCCCGAACAGAGTGCACTAAGTTTTGTAGACCGAACAGAGTGCACTAAGTTTTGTAGACCGAACTTAGTGTACTAAGTTTTGAACAGAGTGCACTAAGTTTTGTAGCCCGAACAGAGTGCACTAAGTTTTGTAGCCCGAACAGAGTGCACTAAGTTTTGTAGCCCAAACAGAGTGCACTAAGTTTTGTAGATTGAACAGAGTGCACTAAGTTTGTAGACCGAACAGAGTGCACTAAGTTTTGTAGATTGAACAGAGTGCACTAAGTTTTGTAGCCTGAACAGAGTGCACTAAGTTTTGTAGATTGAACAGAGTGCACTAAGTTTTGTAGACCGAACAGAGTGCACTAAGTTTTGTAGACCGAACAGAGTGCACTAAGTTTTGTAGACCGAACAGAGTGCACTAAGTTTTGTAGACCGAACAGAGTGCACTAAGTTTTGTAGACGAAGTTGAACAGAGTGCACTAAGTTTTGTAGACCGAACAGAGTGCACTAAGTTTTGTAGACCGAACAGAGTGCACTAAGTTTTGTAGACCGAACAGAGTGCACTAAGTTTTGTAGACCGAACAGAGTGCACTAAGTTTTGTAGACCGAACAGAGTGCACTAAGTTTTGTAGATTGAACAGAGTGCACTAAGTTTTGTAGACCGAACAGAGTGCACTAAGTTTTGTAGACCGAACAGAGTGCACTAAGTTTGTAGACTGAACAGAGTGCACTAAGTTTTGTAGACCGAACAGAGTGCACTAAGTTTTGTAGACTGAACAGAGAGTGAACAGAGTGCACTAAGTTTTGTAGACCGAACAGAGTGCACTAAGTTTTGTAGCCCGAACAGAGTGCACTAAGTTTTGTAGCCCAAACAGAGTGCACTAAGTTTTGTAGATTGAACAGAGTGCACTAAGTTTTGTAGACCTGAACAGAGTGCACTAAGTTTTGTAGATTGAACAGAGTGCACTAAGTTTTGTAGCCTGAACAGAGTGCACTAAGTTTTGTAGATTGAACAGAGTGCACTAAGTTTTGTAGACCGAACAGAGTGCACTAAGTTTTGTAGACCGAACAGAGTGCACTAAGTTTTGTAGACTGAACAGAGTGCACTAAGTTTTGTAGACTGAACAGAGTGCACTAAGTTTTGTAGCCCAAACAGAGTGCACTAAGTTTTGTAGAACAGAGTGCACTAAGTTTTCTACTGAACAGAGTGCACTAAGTTTTGTAGACCGAACAGAGTGCACTAAGTTTTGTAGACCGAACAGAGTGCACTAAGTTTTGTAGACTGAACAGAGTGCACTAAGTTTTGTAGACCGAACAGAGTGCACTAAGTTTTGTAGACGGAACAGAGTGCACTAAGTTTTGTAGACCAAACAGAGTGCACTAAGTTTTGTAGATTGAACAGAGTGAACCAGAACAGAGTGCACTAAGTTTTGTAGATTGAACAGAGTGCACTAAGTTTTGTAGCCTGAACAGAGTGCACTAAGTTTTGTAGATTGAACAGAGTGCACTAAGTTTTGTAGACTGGTTTTGAACAGAGTGCACTAAGTTTTGTAGATTGAACAGAGTGCACTAAGTTTTGTAGACCTGAACAGAGTGCACTAAGTTTTGTAGACCGAACAGAGTGCACTAAGTTTTGTAGACCGAACAGAGTGCACTAAGTTTTGTAGCCGAACAGAGTGCACTAAGTTTTGTAGACTGAACAGAGTGCACTAAGTTTTGTAGACCGAACAGAGTGCACTAAGTTTTGTAGACCGAACAGAGTGCACTAAGTTTTGTAGACCCGAACAGAGTGCACTAAGTTTTGTAGACCGAACAGAGTGCACTAAGTTTTGTAGATTGAACAGAGTGCACTAAGTTTTGTAGACCTGAACAGAGTGCACTAAGTTTTGTAGATTGAACAGAGTGCACTAAGTTTTGTAGCCCGAACAGAGTGCACTAAGTTTTTAGATTGAACAGAGTGCACTAAGTTTTGTAGACCGAACAGAGTGCACTAAGTTTTGTAGACCAAACAGAGTGCACTAAGTTTTGTAGCCCGAACAGAGTGCACTAAGTGTTGTAGACCGAACAGAGTGCACTAAGTTTTGTAGACCGAACAGAGTGCACTAAGTTTTGTAGACTGAACAGAGTGCACTAAGTTTTGTAGACCGAACAGAGTGCACGTTTTGTAGACTGATCAGAGTGCACTAAGTTTTGTAGCCCAAACAGAGTGCACTAAGTTTTGTAGACTGAACAGAGTGCACTAAGTTTTGTAGACCGAACAGAGTGCACTAAGTTTTGTAGACCGAACTTAGTGTACCTACTGAACAGAGTGCACTAAGTTTTGTAGACCGAACAGAGTGCACTAAGTTTTGTAGAACAGAGTGCACTAAGTTTTGTAGAACAGAGTGCACTAAGTTTTGTAGATTGAACAGAGTGCACTAAGTTTTGTAGCCCGAACAGAGTGCACTAAGTTTTGTAGATTGAACAGAGTGCACTAAGTTTTGTAGCCCGAACAGAGTGCACTAAGTTTTGTAGATTGAACAGAGTGCACTAAGTTTTGTAGACCGAACAGAGTGCACTAAGTTTTGTAGACTGAACAGAGTGCACTAAGTTTTGTAGACTGAACAGAGTGCACTAAGTTTTGTAGACCGAACAGAGTGCACTAAGTTTTGTAGATTGAACAGAGTGCACTAAGTTTTGTAGACCGAACAGAGTGCACTAAGTTTTGTAGACTGAACAGAGTGCACTAAGTTTTGTAGACCGAACAGAGTGCACTAAGTTTTGTAGACTGAACAGAGTGCACTAAGTTTTGTAGACCGAACAGAGTGCACGTTTTGTAGACTGATCAGAGTGCACTAAGTTTTGTAGACCTGAACAGAGTGCACTAAGTTTTGTAGACCGAACAGAGTGCACTAAGTTTTGTAGACCCGAACAGAGTGCACTAAGTTTTTGTAGACCGAACAGAGTGCACAAAGTTTTGTAGACCGAACTTCGTGTACTCTACTGAACAGAGTGCACTAAGTTTTGTAGACCGAACAGAGTGCACTACGTTTTGTAGACTGAACAGAGTGCACTAAGTTTTGTAGACTGAACAGAGTGCACTAAGTTTTGTAGACTGAACAGAGTGCACTAAGTTTTGTAGACTGAACAGAGTGCACTAAGTTTTGTAGATTGAACAGAGTGCACTAAGTTTTGTAGACCTGAACAGAGTGCACTAAGTTTTGTAGACTGAACAGAGTGCACTAAGTTTTGTAGCCCGAACAGAGTGCACTAAGTTTTGTAGACCGAACAGAGTGCACAACGTTTTGTAGACTGAACAGAGTGCACTAAGTTTTGTAGCCCAAACAGAGTGCACTAAGTTTTGTAGACCGAACAGAGTGCACTAAGTTTTGTAGACCGAACTTAGTGTAACAGAGTGCACTAAGTTTTGTAGACCGAACAGAGTGCACTAAGTTTTGTAGACCGAACAGAGTGCACTAAGTTTTGTAGACTGAACAGAGTGCACTAAGTTTTGTAGACCGAACAGAGTGCACTAAGTTTTGTAGACCGAACAGAGTGCACTAAGTTTTGTAGACTGAACAGAGTGCACTAAGTTTTGTAGACCAAACAGAGTGCACTAAGTTTTGTAGACCGAACAGAGTGCACAACGTTTTGTAGACTGAACAGAGTGCACTAAGTTTTGTAGATTGAACAGAGTGCACTAAGTTTTGTAGACCGAACAGAGTGCACTAAGTTTTGTAGACCGAACAGAGTGCACTAAGTTTTGTAGACCGAACAGAGTGCACTAAGTTTTGTAGACTGAACAGAGTGCACTAAGTTTTGTAGACCGAACAGAGTGCACTAAGTTTTGTAGACTGAACAGAGTGCACTAAGTTTTGTAGACCTGAACAGAGTGCACTAAGTTTTGTAGACTGAACAGAGTGCACTAAGTTTTGTAGACGGAACAGAGTGCACTAAGTTTTGTAGACCGAACAGAGTGCACTAAGTTTTGTAGACCGAACAGAGTGCACTAAGTTTTGTAGCCCGAACAGAGTGCACTAAGTTTTGTAGATTGAACAGAGTGCACTAAGTTTTGTAGACTGAACAGAGTGCACTAAGTTTTGTAGCCCGAACAGAGTGCACTAAGTTTTGTAGATTGAACAGAGTGCACTAAGTTTTGTAGACCGAACAGAGTGCACTAAGTTTTGTAGACCGAACAGAGTGCACAACGTTTTGTAGACTGAACAGAGTGCACTAAGTTTTGTAGACCGAACAGAGTGCACTAAGTTTTGTAGCCCGAACAGAGTGCACTAAGTTTTGTAGACCGAACAGAGTGCACTAAGTTTTGTAGACCGAACAGAGTGCACTAAGTTTTGTAGCCCGAACAGAGTGCACTAAGTTTTGTAGCCCGAACAGAGTGCACTAAGTTTTGTAGCCCAAACAGAGTGCACTAAGTTTTGTAGACCGAACTTAGTGTACTCTACTGAACAGAGTGCACTAAGTTTTGTAGACCGAACAGAGTGCACTAAATTTGTAGACCGAACAGAGTGCACTAAGTTTTGTAGCCCGAACAGAGTGCACAAAGTTTTGTAGACTGAACAGAGTGCACTAAGTTTTGTAGACCGAACAGAGTGCACTAAGTTTTGTAGACTGAACAGAGTGCACTAAGTTTTGTAGACCGAACAGAGTGCACTAAGTTTTGTAGACCGAACAGAGTGCACTAAGTTTTTAGACCGAACAGAGTGCACTAAGTTTTGTAGACCGAACAGAGTGCACTAAGTTTTGTAGACCGAACTTAGTGTACTAAGTTTTTACTGAACAGAGTGCACTAAGTTTTGTAGACCGAACAGAGTGCACTAAGTTTTGTAGACCGAACAGAGTGCACTAAGTTTTGTAGACCGAACAGAGTGCACTAAGTTTTGTAGCCCGAACAGAGTGCACTAAGTTTTGTAGACCGAACAGAGTGCACTAAGTTTTGTAGATTGAACAGAGTGCACTAAGTTTTGTAGCCGAACAGAGTGCACTAAGTTTTGTAGATTGAACAGAGTGCACTAAGTTTTGTAGACCGAACAGAGTGCACTAAGTTTTGTAGACCAAACAGAGTGCACAACGTTTTGTAGCCCGAACAGAGTGCACAACGTTTTGTAGACCGAACAGAGTGCACTAAGTTTTGTAGACCGAACAGAGTGCACTAAGTTTTGTAGACCAAACAGAGTGCACTAAGTTTTGTAGACCGAACAGAGTGCACTAAGTTTTGTAGACCGAACAGAGTGCACTAAGTTTTGTAGACCGAACTTAGTGTACTCTACTGAACAGAGTGCACTAAGTTTTGTAGACCGAACAGAGTGCACTATGTTTTGTAGACCGAACAGAGTGCACTAAGTTTTGTAGACCGAACAGAGTGCACTAAGTTTTGTAGACCGAACAGAGTGCACTAAGTTTTGTAGACTCGAACAGAGTGCACTAAGTTTTGTAGACTGAACAGAGTGCACTAAGTTTTGTAGATTGAACAGAGTGCACTAAGTTTTGTAGCCCGAACAGAGTGCACTAAGTTTTGTAGACTGAACAGAGTGCACTAAGTTTTGTAGACTGAACAGAGTGCACTAAGTTTTGTAGCCCGAACAGAGTGCACTAAGTTTTGTAGACCGAACAGAGTGCACTAAGTTTTGTAGATTGAACAGAGTGCACTAAGTTTTGTAGACCAAACAGAGTGCACTAAGTTTTGTAGACCGAACAGAGTGCACTAAGTTTTGTAGACCGAACAGAGTGCACTAAGTTTTGTAGACTGAACAGAGTGCACTAAGTTTTGTAGACCGAACTTAGTGTACCGAACAGAGTGCACTAAGTTTTGTAGACCGAACAGAGTGCACTAAGTTTTGTAGACTGAACAGAGTGCACTAAGTTTTGTAGACCGAACAGAGTGCACTAAGTTTTGTAGACCGAACAGAGTGCACTAAGTTTTGTAGACCGAACAGAGTGCACTAAGTTTTGTAGACCGAACAGAGTGCACTAAGTTTTGTAGACCGAACAGAGTGCACTAAGTTTTGTAGATTGAACAGAGTGCACTAAGTTTTGTAGCCTGAACAGAGTGCACTAAGTTTTGTAGACCGAACAGAGTGCACTAAGTTTTGTAGACCAAACAGAGTGCACAACGTTTTGTAGCCCGAACAGAGTGCACAACGTTTTGTAGCCCGAACAGAGTGCACTAAGTTTTGTAGACCGAACAGAGTGCACTAAGTTTTGTAGACCGAACAGAGTGCACTAAGTTTTGTAGATTGAACAGAGTGCACAACGTTTTGTAGCCCGAACAGAGTGCACTAAGTTTTGTAGCCCGAACAGAGTGCACTAAGTTTTGTAGATTGAACAGAGTGCACTAAGTTTTGTAGACCGAACAGAGTGCACTAAGTTTTGTAGACCAAACAGAGTGCACTAAGTTTTGTAGCCCGAACAGAGTGCACTAAGTTTTGTAGACCGAACAGAGTGCACTAAGTTTTGTAGACCGAACTTAGTGTACTCTACTGAACAGAGTGCACTAAGTTTTGTAGACCGAACAGAGTGCACTACGTTTTGTAGACCGAACAGAGTGCACTAAGTTTTGTAGACCGAACAGAGTGCACTAAGTTTTGTAGACCGAACAGAGTGCACTACGTTTTGTAGACCGAACAGAGTGCACTAAGTTTTGTAGACTGAACAGAGTGCACTAAGTTTTGTAGACCGAACAGAGTGCACAAAGTTTTGTAGACCGAACTTCGTGTACTCTACTGAACAGAGTGCACTAAGTTTTGTAGACCGAACAGAGTGCACTAAGTTTTGTAGACTGAACAGAGTGCACTAAGTTTTGTAGACCGAACAGAGTGCACTAAGTTTTGTAGACCGAACAGAGTGCACTAAGTTTTGTAGACCGAACAGAGTGCACTAAGTTTTGTAGACCGAACAGAGTGCACTAAGTTTTGTAGCCTGAACAGAGTGCACTAAGTTTTGTAGACCGAACAGAGTGCACTAAGTTTTGTAGACTGAACAGAGTGCACTAAGTTTTGTACCGAACAGAGTGCACTAAGTTTTGTAGACCGAACAGAGTGCACTAAGTTTTGTAGATTGAACAGAGTGCACTAAGTTTTGTAGACCAAACAGAGTGCACTAAGTTTTGTAGACCGAACAGAGTGCACTAAGTTTTGTAGACCGAACAGAGTGCACAACGTTTTGTAGACTGAACAGAGTGCACTAAGTTTTGTAGACCGAACTTAGTGTACTTTACTGAACAGAGTGCACTAAGTTTTGTAGACCGAACAGAGTGCACTACGTTTTGTAGACCGAACAGAGTGCACTAAGTTTTGTAGACCGAACAGAGTGCACTAAGTTTTGTAGACCGAACAGAGTGCACTAAGTTTTGTAGACCGAACAGAGTGCACTAAGTTTTGTAGACGAACAGAGTGCACTAAGTTTTGTAGACCAAACAGAGTGCACTAAGTTTTGTAGACCGAACAGAGTGCACAACGTTTTGTAGACCGAACAGAGTGCACTAAGTTTTGTAGATTGAACAGAGTGCACTAAGTTTTGTAGACCGAACAGAGTGCACTACGTTTTGTAGACCGAACAGAGTGCACTAAGTTTTGTAGACCGAACAGAGTGCACTAAGTTTTGTAGACTGAACAGAGTGCACTAAGTTTTGTAGACCGAACAGAGTGCACTAAGTTTTGTAGACCGAACAGAGTGCACTAAGTTTTGTAGACTGAACAGAGTGCACTAAGTTTTGTAGACGGAACAGAGTGCACTAAGTTTTGTAGACCAAACAGAGTGCACTAAGTTTTGTAGACTGAACAGAGTGCACTAAGTTTTGTAGCCCGAACAGAGTGCACTAAGTTTTGTAGATTGAACAGAGTGCACTAAGTTTTGTAGCCTGAACAGAGTGCACTAAGTTTTGTAGACCGAACAGAGTGCACTAAGTTTTGTAGATTGAACAGAGTGCACTAAGTTTTGTAGACCGAACAGAGTGCACTAAGTTTTGTAGACCGAACAGAGTGCACTAAGTTTTGTAGACCGAACAGAGTGCACTAAGTTTTGTAGACCGAACAGAGTGCACTAAGTTTTGTAGACCGAACCGAACAGAGTGCACTAAGTTTTGTAGACCGAACAGAGTGCACTAAGTTTTGTAGACTGAACAGAGTGCACTAAGTTTTGTAGACCGAACAGAGTGCACTAAGTTTTGTAGACCGAACAGAGTGCACTAAGTTTTGTAGACCGAACTTAGTGTACTCTACTGAACAGAGTGCACTAAGTTTTGTAGACCGAACAGAGTGCACTACGTTTTGTAGACCGAACAGAGTGCACTAAGTTTTGTAGACCGAACAGAGTGCACTAAGTTTTGTAGACCGAACAGAGTGCACTAAGTTTTGTAGACTGAACAGAGTGCACTAAGTTTTGTAGATTGAACAGAGTGCACTAAGTTTTGTAGACCGAACAGAGTGCACTAAGTTTTGTAGATTGAACAGAGTGCACTAAGTTTTGTAGACTGAACAGAGTGCACTAAGTTTTGTAGCCCGAACAGAGTGCACTAAGTTTTGTAGACCAAACAGAGTGCACAACGTTTTGTAGACTGAACAGAGTGCACTAAGTTTTGTAGCCCAAACAGAGTGCACTAAGTTTTGTAGCCCAAACAGAGTGCACTAAGTTTTGTAGACCGAACAGAGTGCACTAAGTTTTGTAGATTGAACAGAGTGCACTAAGTTTTGTAGCCTGAACAGAGTGCACTAAGTTTTTAGACTGAACAGAGTGCACTAAGTTTTGTAGATTGAACAGAGTGCACTAAGTTTTGTAGACCAAACAGAGTGCACTAAGTTTTGTAGACCAAACAGAGTGCACTAAGTTTTGTAGACCTGAACAGAGTGCACTAAGTTTTGTAGACCGAACAGAGTGCACTAAGTTTGTGTAGACTGAACAGAGTGCACTAAGTTTTGTAGACCGAACAGAGTGCACAACGTTTTGTAGCCCGAACAGAGTGCACTAAGTTTTGTAGACCGAACAGAGTGCACTAAGTTTTGTAGACCGAACAGAGTGCACTAAGTTTTGTAGACGGAACAGAGTGCACTAAGTTTTGTAGATTGAACAGAGTGCACTAAGTTTTGTACTCCGAACAGAGTGCACTAAGTTTTGTAGACCGAACAGAGTGCACTAAGTTTGTAGACTGAACAGAGTGCACTAAGTTTTGTAGCCCGAACAGAGTGCACTAAGTGTTGTAGACCGAACAGAGTGCACTAAGTTTTGTAGACCGAACAGAGTGCACTAAGTTTTGTAGACTGAACAGAGTGCACTAAGTTTTGTAGACCGAACAGAGTGCACTAAGTTTTGTAGACTGAACAGAGTGCACTAAGTTTTGTAGCCCGAACAGAGTGCACTAAGTTTGTAGCCCGAACAGAGTGCACTAAGTTTTGTAGACTGAACAGAGTGCACTAAGTTTTGTAGACCGAACAGAGTGCACTAAGTTTTGTAGACGAACAGAGTGCACTAAGTTTTGTAGATTGAACAGAGTGCACTAAGTTTTGTAGACCAAACAGAGTGCACTAAGTTTTGTAGACCGAACAGAGTGCACTAAGTTTTGTAGACTGAACAGAGTGCACTAAGTTTTGTAGACCGAACAGAGTGCACTAAGTTTTGTAGACCGAACTTAGTGTACTCTACTGAACAGAGTGCACTAAGTTTTGTAGACCGAACAGAGTGCACTAAGTTTTGTAGACCGAACAGAGTGCACTAAGTTTTGTAGACCGAACAGAGTGCACTAAGTTTTGTAGCCCGAACAGAGTGCACTAAGTTTTGTAGACCGAACAGAGTGCACTAAGTTTTGTAGATTGAACAGAGTGCACTAAGTTTTGTAGACCAAACAGAGTGCACTAAGTTTTGTAGATTGAACAGAGTGCTCTAAGTTTTGTAGACCGAACAGAGTGCACTAAGTTTTGTAGATTGAACAGAGTGCACTAAGTTTTGTAGACCGAACAGAGTGCACTAAGTTTTTAGACCGAACAGAGTGCACTAAGTTTTGTAGACCTGAACAGAGTGCACTAAGTTTTGTAGACTGAACAGAGTGCACTAAGTTTTGTAGCCCGAACAGAGTGCACTAAGTTTTGTAGACCGAACAGAGTGCACTAAGTTTTGTAGACGGAACAGAGTGCACTAAGTTTTGTAGCCCGAACAGAGTGCACTAAGTTTTGTAGACGGAACAGAGTGCACTAAGTTTTGTAGACCAAACAGAGTGCACTAAGTTTTGTAGACCGAACAGAGTGCACTAAGTTTTGTAGACCGAACAGAGTGCACTAAGTTTTGTAGATTGAACAGAGTGCACTAAGTTTTGTAGCCTGAACAGAGTGCACTAAGTTTTGTAGCCCGAACAGAGTGCACTAAGTTTTGTAGATTGAACAGAGTGCACTAAGTTTTGTAGACCGAACAGAGTGCACTAAGTTTTGTAGACCGAACAGAGTGCACTAAGTTTTGTAGACCGAACAGAGTGCACTAAGTTTTGTAGACCGAACAGAGTGCACTAAGTTTTGTAGACCGAACAGAGTGCACTAAGTTTTGTAGCCCGAACAGAGTGCACTAAGTTTTGTAGACCGAACAGAGTGCACTAAGTTTTGTAGCCCGAACAGAGTGCACTAAGTGTTGTAGCCCGAACAGAGTGCACTAAGTTTTGTAGACCGAACAGAGTGCACTAAGTTTTGTAGACCGAACTTAGTGTACTCTACTGAACAGAGTGCACTAAGTTTTGTAGACCGAACAGAGTGCACTACGTTTTGTAGACCGAACAGAGTGCACTAAGTTTTGTAGCCCGAACAGAGTGCACTAAGTTTTGTAGCCCGAACAGAGTGCACTAAGTTTTGTAGACCGAATAGAGTGCACTAAGTTTTGTAGATTGAACAGAGTGCACTAAGTTTTGTAGACCAAACAGAGTGCTCTAAGTTTTGTAGACCAAACAGAGTGCACTAAGTTTTGTAGCCCGAACAGAGTGCACTAAGTTTTGTAGACCGAACAGAGTGCACTAAGTTTTGTAGACCGAACTTAGTGTACTCTACTGAACAGAGTGCACTAAGTTTTGTAGACCGAACAGAGTGCACTACGTTTTGTAGACCGAACAGAGTGCACTAAGTTTTGTAGACCGAACAGAGTGCACTAAGTTTTGTAGCCCGAACAGAGTGCACTAAGTTTTGTAGACCGAACAGAGTGCACTAAGTTTTGTAGATTGAACAGAGTGCACTAAGTTTTGTAGCCTGAACAGAGTGCACTAAGTTTTGTAGATTGAACAGAGTGCACTAAGTTTTGTAGACCGAACAGAGTGCACTAAGTTTTGTAGACCAAACAGAGTGCACAACGTTTTGTAGCCCGAACAGAGTGCACAACGTTTTGTAGCCCGAACAGAGTGCACTAAGTTTTGTAGACCGAACAGAGTGCACTAAGTTTTGTAGACCAAACAGAGTGCACTAAGTTTTGTAGCTTGAACAGAGTGCACTAAGTTTTGTAGACCGAACAGAGTGCACTAAGTTTTGTAGACCGAACTTAGTGTACTCTACTGAACAGAGTGCACTAAGTTTTGTAGACCGAACAGAGTGCACTACGTTTTGTAGACCGAACAGAGTGCACTAAGTTTTGTAGACCGAACAGAGTGCACTAAGTTTTGTAGACCGAACAGAGTGCACTAAGTTTTGTAGACCGAACAGAGTGCACTAAGTTTTGTAGACCGAACAGAGTGCACTAAGTTTTGTAGACCGAACAGAGTGCACTAAGTTTTGTAGCCCGAACAGAGTGCACTAAGTTTTGTAGATTGAACAGAGTGCACTAAGTTTTGTAGCCCGAACAGAGTGCACTAAGTTTTGTAGCCCGAACAGAGTGCACTAAGTTTTGTAGACCGAACAGAGTGCACTAAGTTTTGTAGATTGAACAGAGTGCACTAAGTTTTGTAGACCAAACAGAGTGCTCTAAGTTTTGTAGACCAAACAGAGTGCACTAAGTTTTGTAGCCCGAACAGAGTGCACTAAGTTTTGTAGACCGAACAGAGTGCACTAAGTTTTGTAGACCGAACTTAGTGTACTAAGTTTTTACTGAACAGAGTGCACTAAGTTTTGTAGACCGAACAGAGTGCACTAAGTTTTGTAGACCGAACAGAGTGCACTAAGTTTTGTAGAGAACAGAGTGCACTAAGTTTTGAGAACAGAGTGCACTAAGTTTTGTAGACCGAACAGAGTGCACTAAGTTTTGTAGATTGAACAGAGTGCACTAAGTTTTGTAGACTGAACAGAGTGCACTAAGTTTTGTAGATTGAACAGAGTGCACTAAGTTTTGTAGACCGAACAGAGTGCACTAAGTTTTGTAGACCAAACAGAGTGCACTAAGTTTTGTAGACCAAACAGAGTGCACAACGTTTTGTAGCCCGAACAGAGTGCACTAAGTTTTGTAGACCAAACAGAGTGCTCTAAGTTTTGTAGACCAAACAGAGTGCACTAAGTGTTGTAGCCCGAACAGAGTGCACTAAGTTTTGTAGACTGAACAGAGTGCACTAAGTTTTGTAGCCCGAACAGAGTGCACTAAGTTTTGTAGACCGAATAGAGTGCACTAAGTTTTGTAGATTGAACAGAGTGCACTAAGTTTTGTAGACCAAACAGAGTGCTCTAAGTTTTGTAGACCAAACAGAGTGCACTAAGTTTTGTAGCCCGAACAGAGTGCACTAAGTTTTGTAGACCGAACAGAGTGCACTAAGTTTTGTAGACCGAACTTAGTGTACTTTACTGAACAGAGTGCACTAAGTTTTGTAGACCGAACAGAGTGCACTACGTTTTGTAGACTGAACAGAGTGCACTAAGTTTTGTAGACCGAACAGAGTGCACTAAGTTTTGTAGACTGAACAGAGTGCACTAAGTTTTGTAGACCGAACAGAGTGCACTAAGTTTTGTAGATTGAACAGAGTGCACTAAGTTTTGTAGCCCGAACAGAGTGCACTAAGTTTTGTAGACCGAACTTAGTGTACTCTACTGAACAGAGTGCACTAAGTTTTGTAGACCGAACAGAGTGCACTATGTTTTGTAGACCGAACAGAGTGCACTAAGTTTTGTAGACCGAACAGAGTGCACTAAGTTTTGTAGATTGAACAGAGTGCACTAAGTTTTGTAGCCCGAACAGAGTGCACTAAGTTTTGTAGACCGAACAGAGTGCACTAAGTTTTGTAGCCCGAACAGAGTGCACTAAGTGTTGTAGCCCGAACAGAGTGCACTAAGTTTTGTAGACTGAACAGAGTGCACTAAGTTTTGTAGCCCGAACAGAGTGCACTAAGTTTTGTAGACCGAACAGAGTGCACTAAGTTTTGTAGATTGAACAGAGTGCACTAAGTTTTGTAGACCAAACAGAGTGCACTAAGTTTTGTAGACCGAACAGAGTGCACTAAGTTTTGTAGCCCGAACAGAGTGCACTAAGTTTTGTACCGAACAGAGTGCACTAAGTTTTGTAGACCGAACTTAGTGTAGTTTTTACTGAACAGAGTGCACTAAGTTTTGTAGACCGAACAGAGTGCACTAAGTTTTGTAGACCGAACAGAGTGCACTAAGTTTTGTAGACCGAACAGAGTGCACTAAGTTTTGTAGCCGAACAGAGTGCACTAAGTTTTGTAGACCGAACAGAGTGCACTAAGTTTTGTAGATTGAACAGAGTGCACTAAGTTTTGTACGAACAGAGTGCACTAAGTTTTGTAGATTGAACAGAGTGCACTAAGTTTTGTAGACCGAACAGAGTGCACTAAGTTTTTAGACCAAACAGAGTGCACTAAGTTTTGTAGACCAAACAGAGTGCACTAAGTTTTGTAGACCCGAACAGAGTGCACTAAGTTTTGTAGACCAAACAGAGTGCACTAAGTTTTGTAGACCGAACAGAGTGCACTAAAGACCGAACTTTTGTACTCTACTGAACAGAGTGCACTAAGTTTTGTAGACCGAACAGAGTGCACTAGTTTTGTAGACCGAACAGAGTGCACTAAGTTTTGTAGACCGAACAGAGTGCACTAAGTTTTGTAGACCGAACAGAGTGCACTAAGTTTTGTAGCTGAACAGAGTGCACTAAGTTTTGTAGACCGAACAGAGTGCACTAAGTTTTGTAGACCGAACAGAGTGCACTAAGTTTGTAGCCCGAACAGAGTGCACTAAGTTTTGTAGACTGAACAGAGTGCACTAAGTTTTGTAGACCGAACAGAGTGCACTAAGTTTTGTAGATTGAACAGAGTGCACTAAGTTTTGTAGATTGAACAGAGTGCACTAAGTTTTGTAGACCAAACAGAGTGCACTAAGTTTTGTAGACCAAACAGAGTGCACTAAGTTTTGTAGCCCGAACAGAGTGCACTAAGTTTTGTAGACCGAACAGAGTGCACTAAGTTTTGTAGACCGAACTTAGTGTACTCTACTGAACAGAGTGCACTAAGTTTTGTAGACCGAACAGAGTGCACTAAGTTTTGTAGACCGAACAGAGTGCACTAAGTTTTGTAGACTGAACAGAGTGCACTAAGTTTTGTAGCCCAAACAGAGTGCACTAAGTTTTGTAGCCCGAACAGAGTGCACTAAGTTTTGTAGATTGAACAGAGTGCACTAAGTTTTGTAGCCCGAACAGAGTGCACTAAGTTTTGTAGATTGAACAGAGTGCACTAAGTTTTGTAGACCGAACAGAGTGCACTAAGTTTTGTAGACCAAACAGAGTGCACAACGTTTTGTAGCCCGAACAGAGTGCACAACGTTTTGTAGCCCGAACAGAGTGCACTAAGTTTTGTAGACCGAACAGAGTGCACTAAGTTTTGTAGACCGAACAGAGTGCACTAAGTTTTGTAGCCCGAACAGAGTGCACTAAGTTTTGTAGACGAACAGAGTGCACTAAGTTTTGTAGACCGAACTTAGTGTACTCTACTGAACAGAGTGCACTAAGTTTTGTAGTGAACAGAGTGCACTAAGTTTTGTAGACCGAACAGAGTGCACTAAGTTTTGTAGACCGAACAGAGTGCACTAAGTTTTGTAGACCGAACAGAGTGCACTAAGTTTTGTAGACCGAACAGAGTGCACTAAGTTTTGTAGACGGAACAGAGTGCACTAAGTTTTGTAGACCAAACAGAGTGCACTAAGTTTTGTAGACCGAACAGAGTGCACAACGTTTTGTAGACCGAACAGAGTGCACTAAGTTTTGTAGATTGAACAGAGTGCACTAAGTTTTGTAGCCTGAACAGAGTGCACTAAGTTTTGTAGATTGAACAGAGTGCACTAAGTTTTGTAGACCGAACAGAGTGCACTAAGTTTTGTAGATTGAACAGAGTGCTCTAAGTTTTGTAGACCGAACAGAGTGCACTAAGTTTTGTAGACCGAACAGAGTGCACTAAGTTTTGTAGACCGAACAGAGTGCACTAAGTTTTGTAGACCGAACAGAGTGCACTAAGTTTTGTAGACCGAACAGAGTGCACTAAGTTTTGTAGCCCGAACAGAGTGCACTAAGTTTTGTAGACCGAACAGAGTGCACTACGTTTTGTACACCGAACAGAGTGCACTAAGTTTTGTAGACCGAACAGAGTGCACTAAGTTTTGTAGCCCGAACAGAGTGCACTAAGTTTTGTAGACCGAACAGAGTGCACTAAGTTTTGTAGATTGAACAGAGTGCACTAAGTTTTGTAGCCCGAACAGAGTGCACTAAGTTTTGTAGATTGAACAGAGTGCACTAAGTTTTGTAGACCGAACAGAGTGCACTAAGTTTTGTAGACCAAACAGAGTGCTCTAAGTTTTGTAGACCAAACAGAGTGCACTAAGTTTTGTAGACCGAACAGAGTGCACTAAGTTTTGTAGACCGAACAGAGTGCACTAAGTTTTGTAGACCGAACAGAGTGCACTAAGTTTTGTAGACCGAACAGAGTGCACTAAGTTTTGTAGACCGAACAGAGTGCACTAAGTTTTGTAGACCGAACAGAGTGCACTAAGTTTTGTAGCCCGAACAGAGTGCACTAAGTTTTGTAGACCGAACAGAGTGCACTAAGTTTTGTAGACCGAACAGAGTGCACTAAGTTTTGTAGACCGAACTTAGTGTACTCTACTGAACAGAGTGCACTAAGTTTTGTAGCCCGAACAGAGTGCACTAAGTTTTGTAGCCCGAACAGAGTGCACTAAGTTTTGTAGATTGAACAGAGTGCACTAAGTTTTGTAGACCGAACAGAGTGCACTAAGTTTTGTAGATTGAACAGAGTGCACTAAGTTTTGTAGCCTGAACAGAGTGCACTAAGTTTTGTAGATTGAACAGAGTGCACTAAGTTTTGTAGCCCGAACAGAGTGCACTAAGTTTTGTAGCCCGAACAGAGTGCACTAAGTTTTGTAGACCGAACAGAGTGCACTAAGTTTTGTAGACCGAACAGAGTGCACTAAGTTTTGTAGATTGAACAGAGTGCACTAAGTTTTGTAGACCGAACAGAGTGCACTAAGTTTTGTAGACCGAACAGAGTGCACTAAGTTTTGTAGACCGAACAGAGTGCACTAAGTTTTGTAGACCGAACAGAGTGCACTAAGTTTTGTAGACCGAACAGAGTGCACTAAGTTTTGTAGACTGAACAGAGTGCACTAAGTTTTGTAGACTGAACAGAGTGCACTAAGTTTTGTAGACCGAACAGAGTGCACTAAGTTTGTAGACCGAACAGAGTGCACAAAGTTTTGTAGACCGAACAGAGTGCACTAAGTTTTGTACTTAGTGTACTCTACTGAACAGAGTGCACTAAGTTTTGTAGACCGAACAGAGTGCACTAAGTTTTGAACAGAGTGCACTAAGTTTTGTAGCCCAAACAGAGTGCACTAAGTTTTGTAGATTGAACAGAGTGCACTAAGTTTTGTAGACCGAACAGAGTGCACTAAGTTTTGTAGATTGAACAGAGTGCACTAAGTTTTGTAGCCTGAACAGAGTGCACTAAGTTTTGTAGATTGAACAGAGTGCACTAAGTTTTGTAGACCGAACAGAGTGCACTAAGTTTTGTAGACCGAACAGAGTGCACAACGTTTTGTAGACTGAACAGAGTGCACTAAGTTTTGTAGCCCAAACAGAGTGCACTAAGTTTTGTAGCCTGAAAACAGAGTGCACTAAGTTTTGTGAACTTAGTGTACTCTACTGAACAGAGTGCACTAAGTTTTGTAGACCGAACAGAGTGCACTACGTTTTGTAGACCGAACAGAGTGCACTAAGTTTTGTAGACCGAACAGAGTGCACTAAGTTTTGTAGACCGAACAGAGTGCACTAAGTTTTGTAGCCCGAACAGAGTGCACTAAGTTTTGTAGACGGAACAGAGTGCACTAAGTTTTGTAGACCAAACAGAGTGCACTAAGTTTTGTAGACCGAACAGAGTGCACAACGTTTTGTAGACCGAACAGAGTGCACTAAGTTTTGTAGATTGAACAGAGTGCACTAAGTTTTGTAGACCGAACAGAGTGCACTACGTTTTGTAGACCGAACAGAGTGCACTAAGTTTTGTAGACCGAACAGAGTGCACTAAGTTTTGTAGACGGAACAGAGTGCACTAAGTTTTGTAGCCCGAACAGAGTGCACTAAGTTTTGTAGACCGAACAGAGTGCACTAAGTTTTGTAGACGGAACAGAGTGCACTAAGTTTTGTAGCCCGAACAGAGTGCACTAAGTTTTGTAGACGGAACAGAGTGCACTAAGTTTTGTAGACCAAACAGAGTGCACTAAGTTTTGTAGACCGAACAGAGTGCACAACGTTTTGTAGACCGAACAGAGTGCACTAAGTTTTGTAGATTGAACAGAGTGCACTAAGTTTTGTAGCCTGAACAGAGTGCACTAAGTTTTGTAGCCCGAACAGAGTGCACTAAGTTTTGTAGATTGAACAGAGTGCTCTAAGTTTTGTAGACCGAACAGAGTGCACTAAGTTTTGTAGACCGAACAGAGTGCACTAAGTTTTGTAGACCGAACAGAGTGCACTAAGTTTTGTAGACCGAACAGAGTGCACTAAGTTTTGTAGACCGAACAGAGTGCACTAAGTTTTGTAGACCGAACAGAGTGCACTAAGTTTTGTAGACCGAACAGAGTGCACTAAGTTTTGTAGCCCGAACAGAGTGCACTAAGTTTTGTAGCCCGAACAGAGTGCACTAAGTTTTGTAGACTGAACAGAGTGCACTAAGTTTTGTAGACCGAACTTAGTGTACTCTACTGAACAGAGTGCACTAAGTTTTGTAGACCGAACAGAGTGCACTACGTTTTGTAGACCGAACAGAGTGCACTAAGTTTTGTAGCCCGAACAGAGTGCACTAAGTTTTGTAGACCGAACAGAGTGCACTAAGTTTTGTAGACCGAACAGAGTGCACTAAGTTTTGTAGATTGAACAGAGTGCACTAAGTTTTGTAGACCAAACAGAGTGCACTAAGTTTTGTAGACCAAACAGAGTGCACTAAGTTTTGTAGCCTGAACAGAGTGCACTAAGTTTTGTAGACCGAACAGAGTGCACTAAGTTTTGTAGACCGAACTTAGTGTACTTTACTGAACAGAGTGCACTAAGTTTTGTAGACCGAACAGAGTGCACTACGTTTTGTAGACCGAACAGAGTGCACTAAGTTTTGTAGACCGAACAGAGTGCACTAAGTTTTGTAGATTGAACAGAGTGCACTAAGTTTTGTAGCCTGAACAGAGTGCACTAAGTTTTGTAGATTGAACAGAGTGCACTAAGTTTTGTAGCCCGAACAGAGTGCACTAAGTTTTGTAGATTGAACAGAGTGCACTAAGTTTTGTAGACCGAACAGAGTGCACTAAGTTTTGTAGACCAAACAGAGTGCTCTAAGTTTTGTAGACCAAACAGAGTGCACAACGTTTTGTAGCCCGAACAGAGTGCACTAAGTTTTGTAGACCAAACAGAGTGCACTAAGTTTTGTAGCCCGAACAGAGTGCACTAAGTTTTGTAGACCGAACAGAGTGCACTAAGTTTTGTAGACCGAACTTAGTGTACTCTACTGAACAGAGTGCACTAAGTTTTGTAGTGCTCTACTGAACAGAGTGCACTAAGTTTTGTAGACCGAACAGAGTGCACTAAGTTTTGTAGACGAACAGAGTGCACTAAGTTTTGTAGACTGAACAGAGTGCACTAAGTTTTGTAGACCGAACAGAGTGCACTAAGTTTTGTAGACCGAACAGAGTGCACTAAGTTTTGTAGACCAAACAGAGTGCACTAAGTTTTGTAGCCCAAACAGAGTGCACTAAGTTTTGTAGACCGAACAGAGTGCACTAAGTTTTGTAGATTGAACAGAGTGCACTAAGTTTTGTAGCCTGAACAGAGTGCACTAAGTTTTGTAGCCCGAACAGAGTGCACTAAGTTTTGTAGATTGAACAGAGTGCACTAAGTTTTGTAGACCGAACAGAGTGCACTAAGTTTTGTAGACCGAACAGAGTGCACTAAGTTTTGTAGACCGAACAGAGTGCACTAAGTTTTGTAGACCGAACAGAGTGCACTAAGTTTTGTAGACCGAACAGAGTGCACTAAGTTTTGTAGACTGAACAGAGTGCACTAAGTTTTGTAGACCGAACAGAGTGCACTAAGTTTTGTAGACCGAACAGAGTGCACTAAGTTTTGTAGCCCGAACAGAGTGCACTAAGTTTTGTAGACCGAACAGAGTGCACTAAGTTTTGTAGACCGAACTTAGTGTACTCTACTGAACAGAGTGCACTAAGTTTTGTAGACCGAACAGAGTGCACTAAGTTTTGTAGCCCGAACAGAGTGCACTAAGTTTTGTAGACCGAACAGAGTGCACTAAGTTTTGTAGATTGAACAGAGTGCACTAAGTTTTGTAGACCAAACAGAGTGCTCTAAGTTTTGTAGACCAAACAGAGTGCACTAAGTTTTGTAGACCGAACAGAGTGCACTAAGTTTTGTAGACCGAACAGAGTGCACTAAGTTTTGTAGACCGAACTTAGTGTACTCTACTGAACAGAGTGCACTAAGTTTTGTAGACCGAACAGAGTGCACTAAGTTTTGTAGCCCGAACAGAGTGCACTAAGTTTTGTAGACTGAACAGAGTGCACTAAGTTTTGTAGCCCGAACAGAGTGCACTAAGTTTTGTAGACCGAACTTAGTGTACTCTACTGAACAGAGTGCACTAAGTTTTGTAGACCGAACAGAGTGCACTAAGTTTTGTAGACCGAACAGAGTGCACTAAGTTTTGTAGACTGAACAGAGTGCACTAAGTTTTGTAGACCGAACAGAGTGCACTAAGTTTTGTAGACCGAACAGAGTGCACTAAGTTTTGTAGACGGAACAGAGTGCACTAAGTTTTGTAGACCAAACAGAGTGCACTAAGTTTTGTAGACCGAACAGAGTGCACAAGTTTTGTAGACCGAACAGAGTGCACTAAGTTTTGTAGATTGAACAGAGTGCACTAAGTTTTGTAGCCTGAACAGAGTGCACTAAGTTTTGTAGCCCTGAACAGAGTGCACTAAGTTTTTAGATTGAACAGAGTGCTGAACAGAGTGCACTAAGTTTTGTAGACCGAACAGAGTGCACTAGACCGAACAGAGTGCACTAAGTTTTGTAGACCGAACAGAGTGCACTAAGTTTTGTAGACCGAACAGAGTGCACTAAGTTTTGTAGACCTGAACAGAGTGCACTAAGTTTTGTAGACCGAACAGAGTGCACTAAGTTTTGTAGCCCGAACAGAGTGCACTAAGTGTTGTAGCCCGAACAGAGTGCACTAAGTTTTGTAGACCGAACAGAGTGCACTAAGTTTTGTAGACCGAACTTAGTGTACTCTACTGAACAGAGTGCACTAAGTTTTGTAGACTGAACAGAGTGCACTAAGTTTTGTAGCCCGAACAGAGTGCACTAAGTTTTGTAGACCGAACAGAGTGCACTAAGTTTTGTAGATTGAACAGAGTGCACTAAGTTTTGTAGACCAAACAGAACTAAGTTTTGTAGACCAAACAGAGTGCACTAAGTTTTGTAGACCGAACAGAGTGCACTAAGTTTTGTAGACCGAACAGAGTGCACTAAGTTTTGTAGACCGAACTTAGTGTACTTTACTGAACAGAGTGCACTAAGTTTTGTAGACCGAACAGAGTGCACTAAGTTTTGTAGACCGAACAGAGTGCACTAAGTTTTGTAGACCGAACAGAGTGCACTAAGTTTTGTAGACCGAACAGAGTGCACTAAGTTTTGTAGACCGAACAGAGTGCACTAAGTTTTGTAGATTGAACAGAGTGCACTAAGTTTTGTAGCCCGAACAGAGTGCACTAAGTTTTGTAGATTGAACAGAGTGCACTAAGTTTTGTAGACTGAACAGAGTGCACTAAGTTTTGTAGACCGAACAGAGTGCACAACGTTTTGTAGACCGAACAGAGTGCACTAAGTTTTGTAGATTGAACAGAGTGCACTAAGTTTTGTAGCCTGAACAGAGTGCACTAAGTTTTGTAGCCCGAACAGAGTGCACTAAGTTTTGTAGATTGAACAGAGTGCTCTAAGTTTTGTAGACCGAACAGAGTGCACTAAGTTTTGTAGACCGAACAGAGTGCACTAAGTTTTGTAGACCGAACAGAGTGCACTAAGTTTTGTAGACCGAACAGAGTGCACTAAGTTTTGTAGACCGAACAGAGTGCACTAAGTTTTGTAGACTGAACAGAGTGCACTAAGTTTTGTAGACCGAACAGAGTGCACTAAGTTTTGTAGACCGAACAGAGTGCACTAAGTTTAGCCCGAACAGAGTGCACTAAGTTTTGTAGACCGAACAGAGTGCACTAAGTTTTGTAGACCGAACTTAGTGTACTCTACTGAACAGAGTGCACTAAGTTTTGTAGCCCGAACAGAGTGCACTAAGTTTTGTAGCCCGAACAGAGTGCACTAAGTTTTGTAGACCGAATAGAGTGCACTAAGTTTTGTAGATTGAACAGAGTGCACTAAGTTTTGTAGACCAAACAGAGTGCTCTAAGTTTTGTAGACCAAACAGAGTGCACTAAGTTTTGTAGCCCGAACAGAGTGCACTAAGTTTTGTAGACCGAACAGAGTGCACTAAGTTTTGTAGACCGAACTTAGTGTACTTTACTGAACAGAGTGCACTAAGTTTTGTAGACCGAACAGAGTGCACTACGTTTTGTAGACCGAACAGAGTGCACTAAGTTTTGTAGACCGAACAGAGTGCACTAAGTTTTGTAGACCGAACAGAGTGCACTAAGTTTTGTAGACCGAACAGAGTGCACTAAGTTTTGTAGATTGAACAGAGTGCACTAAGTTTTGTAGCCCGAACAGAGTGCACTAAGTTTTGTAGATTGAACAGAGTGCACTAAGTTTTGTAGACCGAACAGAGTGCACTAAGTTTTGTAGACCAAACAGAGTGCTCTAAGTTTTGTAGACCAAACAGAGTGCACAACGTTTTGTAGCCCGAACAGAGTGCACTAAGTTTTGTAGACCAAACAGAGTGCTCTAAGTTTTGTAGACCAAACAGAGTGCACTAAGTTTTGTAGCCCGAACAGAGTGCACTAAGTTTTGTAGACCGAACAGAGTGCACTAAGTTTTGTAGACCGAACTTAGTGTACTCTACTGAACAGAGTGCACTAAGTTTTGTAGACCGAACAGAGTGCACTATGTTTTGTAGACCGAACAGAGTGCACTAAGTTTTGTAGACCGAACAGAGTGCACTAAGTTTTGTAGACCGAACAGAGTGCACTAAGTTTTGTAGACCGAACAGAGTGCACTAAGTTTTGTAGACGGAACAGAGTGCACTAAGTTTTGTAGACCAAACAGAGTGCACTAAGTTTTGTAGACCGAACAGAGTGCACAACGTTTTGTAGACCGAACAGAGTGCACTAAGTTTTGTAGATTGAACAGAGTGCACTAAGTTTTGTAGCCTGAACAGAGTGCACTAAGTTTTGTAGATTGAACAGAGTGCACTAAGTTTTGTAGCCCGAACAGAGTGCACTAAGTTTTGTAGATTGAACAGAGTGCACTAAGTTTTGTAGACCGAACAGAGTGCACTAAGTTTTGTAGACCGAACAGAGTGCACTAAGTTTTGTAGACCGAACAGAGTGCACTAAGTTTTGTAGACCGAACAGAGTGCACTAAGTTTTGTAGACCGAACAGAGTGCACTAAGTTTTGTAGCCCGAACAGAGTGCACTAAGTTTTGTAGACCGAACAGAGTGCACTACGTTTTGTAGACCGAACAGAGTGCACTAAGTTTTGTAGACCGAACAGAGTGCACTAAGTTTTGTAGACCGAACAGAGTGCACTAAGTTTTGTAGACCGAACAGAGTGCACTAAGTTTTGTAGATTGAACAGAGTGCACTAAGTTTTGTAGACCGAACAGAGTGCACTAAGTTTTGTAGATTGAACAGAGTGCACTAAGTTTTGTAGACCGAACAGAGTGCACTAAGTTTTGTAGACCAAACAGAGTGCTCTAAGTTTTGTAGACTGAACAGAGTGCACTAAGTTTTGTAGACCGAACAGAGTGCACTAAGTTTTGTAGACCGAACAGAGTGCACTAAGTTTTGTAGACTGAACAGAGTGCACTAAGTTTTGTAGACCGAACAGAGTGCACTAAGTTTTGTAGACCGAACAGAGTGCACTAAGTTTTGTAGACCGAACAGAGTGCACTAAGTTTTGTAGCCCGAACAGAGTGCACTAAGTGTTGTAGCCCGAACAGAGTGCACTAAGTTTTGTAGACCGAACAGAGTGCACTAAGTTTTGTAGACCGAATTTAGTGTACTCTACTGAACAGAGTGCACTAAGTTTTGTAGCCCGAACAGAGTGCACTAAGTTTTGTAGCCCGAACAGAGTGCACTAAGTTTTGTAGCCCAAACAGAGTGCACTAAGTTTTGTAGATTGAACAGAGTGCACTAAGTTTTGTAGACCGAACAGAGTGCACTAAGTTTTGTAGATTGAACAGAGTGCACTAAGTTTTGTAGCCTGAACAGAGTGCACTAAGTTTTGTAGATTGAACAGAGTGCACTAAGTTTTGTAGCCCGAACAGAGTGCACTAAGTTTTGTAGCCCGAACAGAGTGCACTAAGTTTTGTAGACCGAACAGAGTGCACTAAGTTTTGTAGACCGAACAGAGTGCACTAAGTTTTGTAGATTGAACAGAGTGCTCTAAGTTTTGTAGACCGAACAGAGTGCACTAAGTTTTGTAGACCGAACAGAGTGCACTAAGTTTTGTAGACCGAACAGAGTGCACTAAGTTTTGTAGACCGAACAGAGTGCACTAAGTTTTGTAGACCGAACAGAGTGCACTAAGTTTTGTAGACCGAACAGAGTGCACTAAGTTTTGTAGACCGAACAGAGTGCACTAAGTTTTGTAGCCCGAACAGAGTGCACTAAGTGTTGTAGCCCGAACAGAGTGCACTAAGTTTTGTAGACCGAACAGAGTGCACTAAGTTTTGTAGACCGAACTTAGTGTACTCTACTGAACAGAGTGCACTAAGTTTTGTAGCCCGAACAGAGTGCACTAAGTTTTGTAGCCCGAACAGAGTGCACTAAGTTTTGTAGCCCAAACAAGTGCACTAAGTTTTGTAGATTGAACAGAGTGCACTAAGTTTTGTAGACCGAACAGAGTGCACTAAGTTTTGTAGATTGAACAGAGTGCACTAAGTTTTGTAGCCTGAACAGAGTGCACTAAGTTTTGTAGATTGAACAGAGTGCACTAAGTTTTGTAGCCCGAACAGAGTGCACTAAGTTTTGTAGACCGAACAGAGTGCACAACGTTTTGTAGACTGAACAGAGTGCACTAAGTTTTGTAGCCCAAACAGAGTGCACTAAGTTTTGTAGCCCAAACAGAGTGCACTAAGTTTTGTAGACCGAACTTAGTGTACTCTACTGAACAGAGTGCACTAAGTTTTGTAGACCGAACAGAGTGCACTACGTTTTGTAGACCGAACAGAGTGCACTAAGTTTTGTAGACTGAACAGAGTGCACTAAGTTTTGTAGACCGAACAGAGTGCACTAAGTTTTGTAGACCGAACAGAGTGCACTAAGTTTTGTAGACCAAACAGAGTGCACTAAGTTTTGTAGACCGAACAGAGTGCACTAAGTTTTGTAGACCGAACAGAGTGCACTAAGTTTTGTAGCCCAAACAGAGTGCACTAAGTTTTGTAGATTGAACAGAGTGCACTAAGTTTTGTAGACTGAACAGAGTGCACTAAGTTTTGTAGACCGAACAGAGTGCACTAAGTTTTTTGAACAGAGTGCACTAAGTTTTGTAGCCCTGAACAGAGTGCACTAAGTTTTGTAGCCCAAACAGAGTGCACTAAGTTTTGTAGACCGAACAGAGTGTACTAAGTTTTCTACTGAACAGAGTGCACTAAGTTTTGTAGACCGAACAGAGTGCACTAAGTTTTGTAGACCGAACAGAGTGCACTAAGTTTTGTAGACCGAACAGAGTGCACTAAGTTTTGTAGCCCGAACAGAGTGCACTAAGTTTTGTAGACGGAACAGAGTGCACTAAGTTTTGTAGACCAAACAGAGTGCACTAAGTTTTGTAGACCGAACAGAGTGCACTAAGTTTTGTAGACCGAACAGAGTGCACTAAGTTTTGTAGATTGAACAGAGTGCACTAAGTTTTGTAGACCGAACAGAGTGCACTAAGTTTTGTAGACCGAACAGAGTGCACTAAGTTTTGTAGACCGAACAGAGTGCACTAAGTTTTGTAGACGGAACAGAGTGCACTAAGTTTTGTAGCCCGAACAGAGTGCACTAAGTTTTGTAGACCGAACAGAGTGCACTAAGTTTTGTGAACAGAGTGCACTAAGTTTTGTAGCCCGAACAGAGTGCACTAAGTTTTGTAGACTGAACAGAGTGCACTAAGTTTTGTAGACCAAACAGAGTGCACTAAGTTTTGTAGACCGAACAGAGTGCACTAAGTTTTGTAGATTGAACAGAGTGCACTAAGTTTTGTAGCCTGAACAGAGTGCACTAAGTTTTGTAGCCCGAACAGAGTGCACTAAGTTTTGTAGATTGAACAGAGTGCACTAAGTTTTGTAGACCGAACAGAGTGCACTAAGTTTTGTAGACTGAACAGAGTGCACTAAGTTTTGTAGACCGAACAGAGTGCACTAAGTTTTGTAGACCGAACAGAGTGCACTAAGTTTTGTAGACCGAACAGAGTGCACTAAGTTTTGTAGACCGAACAGAGTGCACTAAGTTTTGTAGACCGAACAGAGTGCACTAAGTTTTGTAGCCCGAACAGAGTGCACTAAGTTTTGTAGACCGAACAGAGTGCACTAAGTTTTGTAGACCGAACAGAGTGCACTAAGTTTTGTAGACCGAACTTAGTGTACTCTACTGAACAGAGTGCACTAAGTTTTGTAGACCGAACAGAGTGCACTACGTTTTGTAGACCGAACAGAGTGCACTAAGTTTTGTAGACTGAACAGAGTGCACTAAGTTTTGTAGACCGAACAGAGTGCACTAAGTTTAGTAGCCCGTACAGAGTGCACAACGTTTTGTAGACCGAACAGAGTGCACTAAGTTTTGTAGATTGAACAGAGTGCACTAAGTTTTGTAGACCAAACAGAGTGCACTAAGTTTTGTAGACCAAACAGAGTGCACTAAGTTTTGTAGACCGAACAGAGTGCACTAAGTTTTGTAGACCGAACAGAGTGCACAAAGTTTTGTAGACTGAACAGAGTGCACTAAGTTTTGTAGACTGAACAGAGTGCACTAAGTTTTGTAGACCGAACAGAGTGCACTAAGTTTTGTAGCCCGAACAGAGTGCACTAAGTGTTGTAGACTGAACAGAGTGCACTAAGTTTTGTAGCCCGAACAGAGTGCACTAAGTTTTGTAGACCGAACAGAGTGCACTTAGTTTTGTAGCCCGAACAGAGTGCACTAAGTTTTGTAGACCGAACAGAGTGCACTAAGTTTTGTAGACCGAACAGAGTGCACTAAGTTTTGTAGACCGAACAGAGTGCACTAAGTTTTGTAGACCGAACAGAGTGCACTAAGTTTTGTAGACCGAACAGAGTGCAGTGCACTAAGTTTTGTAGACCGAACAGAGTGCACTACGTTTTGTAGACCGAACAGAGTGCACTAAGTTTTGTAGACCAAACAGAGTGCACTAAGTTTTGTAGACCGAACAGAGTGCACTAAGTTTTGTAGACCAAACAGAGTGCACTAAGTTTTGTAGACCAAACAGAGTGCACTAAGTTTTGTAGACTGAACAGAGTGCACTAAGTTTTGTAGACTGAACAGAGTGCACTAAGTTTTGTAGCCCGAACAGAGTGCACTAAGTTTTGTAGACCGAACAGAGTGCACTAAGTTTTGTAGATTGAACAGAGTGCACTAAGTTTTGTAGACCAAACAGAGTGACTAAGTTTTGTAGACCAAACAGAGTGCACTAAGTTTTGTAGACGAACAGAGTGCACTAAGTTTTGTAGACTGAACAGAGTGCACTAAGTTTTGTAGACCGAACTTAGTGTACTAAGTTTTTACTGAACAGAGTGCACTAAGTTTTGTAGACCGAACAGAGTGCACTAAGTTTTGTAGACCGAACAGAGTGCACTAAGTTTTGTAGACTGAACAGAGTGCACTAAGTTTTGTAGCCCGAACAGAGTGCACTAAGTTTTGTAGACCGAACAGAGTGCACTAAGTTTTGTAGACTGAACAGAGTGCACTAAGTTTTGTAGACCGAACAGAGTGCACTAAGTTTTGTAGACCGAACTTAGTGTACTCTACTGAACAGAGTGCACTAAGTTTTGTAGACCGAACAGAGTGCACTAAGTTTTGTAGCCCGAACAGAGTGCACAAAGTTTTGTAGACTGAACAGAGTGCACTAAGTTTTGTAGACTGAACAGAGTGCACTAAGTTTTGTAGACCGAACAGAGTGCACTAAGTTTTGTAGCCCGAACAGAGTGCACAAAGTTTTGTAGACTGAACAGAGTGCACTAAGTTTTGTAGCCCGAACAGAGTGCACTAAGTTTTGTAGACTGAACAGAGTGCACTAAGTTTTGTAGACCGAACAGAGTGCACTAAGTTTTGTAGACTGAACAGAGTGCACTAAGTTTTGTAGATTGAACAGAGTGCACTAAGTTTTGTAGACCGAACAGAGTGCACTAAGTTTTGTAGACCGAACAGAGTGCACTAAGTTTTGTAGCCCGAACAGAGTGCACTAAGTTTTGTAGACTGAACAGAGTGCACTAAGTTTTGTAGACCGAACTTCGTGTACTCTACAGAACAGAGTGCACTAAGTTTTGTAGACCGAACAGAGTGCACTACGTTTTGTAGCCCGAACAGAGTGCACAAAGTTTTGTAGACTGAACAGAGTGCACTAAGTTTTGTAGCCCGAACAGAGTGCACTAAGTTTTGTAGCCCGAACAGAGTGCACTAAGTTTTGTAGATTGAACAGAGTGCACTAAGTTTTGTAGCCCGAACAGAGTGCACTAAGTTTTGTAGATTGAACAGAGTGCACTAAGTTTTGTAGACTGAACAGAGTGCACTAAGTTTTGTAGACCGAACAGAGTGCACTAAGTTTTGTAGACCAAACAGAGTGCACTAAGTTTTGTAGCCCGAACAGAGTGCACTAAGTTTTGTAGACCAAACAGAGTGCACTAAGTTTTGTAGACCAAACAGAGTGCACTAAGTTTTGTAGACCGAACAGAGTGCACTAAGTTTTGTAGACTGAACAGAGTGCACTAAGTTTTGTAGCCCGAACAGAGTGCACTAAGTTTTGTAGACTGAACAGAGTGCACTAAGTTTTGTAGATTGAACAGAGTGCACTAAGTTTTGTAGCCCGAACAGAGTGCACTAAGTTTTGTAGACCGAACAGAGTGCACTAAGTTTTGTAGCCCGAACAGAGTGCACAAAGTTTTGTAGACTGAACAGAGTGCACTAAGTTTTGTAGACCGAACTTCGTGTACTCTACAGAACAGAGTGCACTAAGTTTTGTAGACCGAACAGAGTGCACTAAGTTTTGTAGCCCGAACAGAGTGCACAAAGTTTTGTAGACCTGAACAGAGTGCACTAAGTTTTTAGCCTGAACAGAGTGCACTAAGTTTTGTAGCCCGAACAGAGTGCACTAAGTTTTGTAGATTGAACAGAGTGCACTAAGTTTTGTAGCCCGAACAGAGTGCACTAAGTTTTGTAGATTGAACAGAGTGCACTAAGTTTTGTAGACCGAACAGAGTGCACTAAGTTTTGTAGACCAAACAGAGTGCACAACGTTTTGTAGACTGAACAGAGTGCACTAAGTTTTGTAGCCCGAACAGAGTGCACTAAGTTTTGTAGACCAAACAGAGTGCACTAAGTTTTGTAGACCAAACAGAGTGCACTAAGTTTTGTAGCCCGAACAGAGTGCACTAAGTTTTGTAGACCGAACAGAGTGCACTAAGTTTTGTAGACCGAACTTAGTGTACTCTACTGAACAGAGTGCACTAAGTTTTGTAGACCGAACAGAGTGCACTATGTTTTGTAGACGAACAGAGTGCACTAAGTTTTGTAGACCGAACAGAGTGCACTAAGTTTTGTAGACCGAACAGAGTGCACTAAGTTTTGTAGACCGAACAGAGTGCACTAAGTTTTGTAGATTGAACAGAGTGCACTAAGTTTTGTAGACCAAACAGAGTGCACTAAGTTTTGTAGACCGAACAGAGTGCACTAAGTTTTGTAGACCGAACAGAGTGCACTAAGTTTTGTAGATTGAACAGAGTGCACTAAGTTTTGTAGCCTGAACAGAGTGCACTAAGTTTTGTAGATTGAACAGAGTGCACTAAGTTTTGTAGCCCGAACAGAGTGCACTAAGTTTTGTAGATTGAACAGAGTGCACTAAGTTTTGTAGCCTGAACAGAGTGCACTAAGTTTTGTAGACCGAACAGAGTGCACTAAGTTTTGTAGACCGAACAGAGTGCACTAAGTTTTGTAGACCGAACAGAGTGCACTAAGTTTTGTAGACCGAACAGAGTGCACTAAGTTTTGTAGCCCGAACAGAGTGCACTAAGTTTTGTAGACCGAACAGAGTGCACTAAGTTTTGTAGACCGAACAGAGTGCACTAAGTTTTGTAGACCGAACAGAGTGCACTAAGTTTTGTAGCCTGAACAGAGTGCACTAAGTTTTGTAGACCGAACAGAGTGCACTAAGTTTTGTAGATTGAACAGAGTGCACTAAGTTTTGTAGCCCGAACAGAGTGCACTAAGTTTTGTAGATTGAACAGAGTGCACTAAGTTTTGTAGACCGAACAGAGTGCACTAAGTTTTGTAGACCAAACAGAGTGCTCTAAGTTTTGTAGACCAAACAGAGTGCACTAAGTTTTGTAGACCGAACAGAGTGCACTAAGTTTTGTAGACCGAACAGAGTGCACTAAGTTTTGTAGACCGAACAGAGTGCACTAAGTTTTGTAGACTGAACAGAGTGCACTAAGTTTTGTAGAGCCCGAACAGAGTGCACTAAGTTTTGTAGACCGAACAGAGTGCACTAAGTTTTGTAGCCCGAACAGAGTGCACTAAGTTTTGTAGACTGAACAGAGTGCACTAAGTTTTGTAGACCGAACAGAGTGCACTAAGTTTTGTAGAGAACTTTGTGTACTCTACTGAACAGAGTGCACTAAGTTTTGTAGACTGAACAGAGTGCACTACGTTTTGTAGACCGAACAGAGTGCACTAAGTTTTGTAGCCCGAACAGAGTGCACTAAGTGTTGTAGACTGAACAGAGTGCACTAAGTTTTGTAGACCGAACAGAGTGCACTAAGTTTTGTAGATTGAACAGAGTGCACTAAGTTTTGTAGACTGAACAGAGTGCACTAAGTTTTGTAGATTGAACAGAGTGCACTAAGTTTTGTAGACCGAACAGAGTGCACTAAGTTTTGTAGACCGAACAGAGTGCACTAAGTTTTGTAGACCGAACAGAGTGCACTAAGTTTTGTAGACCGAACAGAGTGCACTAAGTTTTGTAGATTGAACAGAGTGCACTAAGTTTTGTAGACCGAACAGAGTGCACTAAATTTGTAGACCGAACAGAGTGCACTAAGTTTTGTAGACCGAACAGAGTGCACTAAGTTTTGTAGACCGAACAGAGTGCACTAAGTTTTGTAGACTGAACAGAGTGCACTAAGTTTTGTAGACCGAACAGAGTGCACTAAGTTTTGTAGACCGAACAGAGTGCACTAAGTTTTGTAGACCGAACAGAGTGCACTAAGTTTTGTAGACCGAACAGAGTGCACTAAGTTTTGTAGACCGAACAGAGTGCACTAAGTTTTGTAGACCGAACTTAGTGTACTCTACTGAACAGAGTGCACTAAGTTTTGTAGACCGAACAGAGTGCACTAAGTTTTGTAGCCCAAACAGAGTGCACTAAGTTTTGTAGATTGAACAGAGTGCACTAAGTTTTGTAGACCGAACAGAGTGCACTAAGTTTTGTAGACCGAACAGAGTGCACTAAGTTTTGTAGACGAACAGTGTACTCTACTGAACAGAGTGCACTAAGTTTTGTAGACCGAACAGAGTGCACTAAGTTTTGTAGTTTTGCACTAAGTTTTGTAGATTGAACAGAGTGCACTAAGTTTTGTAGACCGAACAGAGTGCACTAAGTTTTGTAGATTGAACAGAGTGCACTAAGTTTTGTAGCCTGAACAGAGTGCACTAAGTTTTGTAGATTGAACAGAGTGCACTAAGTTTTGTAGCCTGAACAGAGTGCACTAAGTTTTGTAGACCGAACAGAGTGCACTAAGTTTTGTAGACTGAACAGAGTGCACTAAGTTTTGTAGCCCAAACAGAGTGCACTAAGTTTTGTAGCCCAAACAGAGTGCACTAAGTTTTGTAGACCGAACTTAGTGTACTCTACTGAACAGAGTGCACTAAGTTTTGTAGACCGAACAGAGTGCACTACGTTTTGTAGACCGAACAGAGTGCACTAAGTTTTGTAGACTGAACAGAGTGCACTAAGTTTTGTAGACTGAACAGAGTGCACTAAGTTTTGTAGACCGAACAGAGTGCACTAAGTTTTGTAGACGAACAGAGTGCACTAAGTTTTGTAGACTGAACAGAGTGCACTAAGTTTTGTAGACCGAACAGAGTGCACTAAGTTTTGTAGCCCGAACAGAGTGCACTAAGTTTTGTAGATTGAACAGAGTGCACTAAGTTTTGTAGACCGAACAGAGTGCACTAAGTTTTGTAGACTGAACAGAGTGCACTAAGTTTTGTAGACCGAACAGAGTGCACTAAGTTTTGTAGACTGAACAGAGTGCACTAAGTTTTGTAGACCGAACAGAGTGCACTAAGTTTTGTAGACCGAACAGAGTGCACTAAGTTTTGTAGACTGAACAGAGTGCACTAAGTTTTGTAGACCGAACAGAGTGCACTAAGTTTTGTAGACCGAACAGAGTGCACTAAGTTTTGTAGATTGAACAGAGTGCACTAAGTTTTGTAGCCTGAACAGAGTGCACTAAGTTTTGTAGCCCTGAACAGAGTGCACTAAGTTTTGTAGATTGAACAGAGTGCACTAAGTTTTGTAGACTGAACAGAGTGCACTAAGTTTTGTAGACCGAACAGAGTGCACTAAGTTTTGTAGACTGAACAGAGTGCACTAAGTTTTGTAGACCGAACAGAGTGCACTAAGTTTTGTAGCCCGAACAGAGTGCACTAAGTTTTGTAGACCGAACAGAGTGCACTAAGTTTTGTAGACGAACAGAGTGCACTAAGTTTTGTAGCCCGAACAGAGTGCACTAAGTTTTGTAGCCTGAACAGAGTGCACTAAGTTTTGTAGACCGAACAGAGTGCACTAAGTTTTTAGACCGAACTTAGTGTAGACTGAACAGAGTGCACTAAGTTTTGTAGACCGAACAGAGTGCACTACGTTTTGTAGACTGAACAGAGTGCACTAAGTTTTGTAGACCGAACAGAGTGCACTAAGTTTTGTAGACCGAACAGAGTGCACTAAGTTTGTAGCCCGAACAGAGTGCACTAAGTTTTGTAGACTGAACAGAGTGCACTAAGTTTTGTAGATTGAACAGAGTGCACTAAGTTTTGTAGACTGAACAGAGTGCACTAAGTTTTGTAGACCAAACAGAGTGCACTAAGTTTTGTAGACCGAACAGAGTGCACTAAGTTTTGTAGACTGAACAGAGTGCACTAAGTTTTGTAGACCGAACAGAGTGCACTAAGTTTTTGAACTTAGTGTACTCCTGAACAGAGTGCACAAAGTTTTGTAGACTGAACAGAGTGCACTAAGTTTTGTAGACCGAACAGAGTGCACTAAGTTTTGTAGCCCGAACAGAGTGCACTAAGTTTTGTAGACTGAACAGAGTGCACTAAGTTTTGTAGACCGAACAGAGTGCACTAAGTTTTGTAGACCGAACAGAGTGCACTAAGTTTTGTAGACCGAACAGAGTGCACTAAGTTTTGTAGACCGAACAGAGTGCACTAAGTTTTGTAACGAACAGAGTGCACTAAGTTTTGTAGACCGAACTTAGTGTACTCTACTGAACAGAGTGCACTAAGTTTTGTAGACCGAACAGAGTGCACTACGTTTTGTAGACTGAACAGAGTGCACTAAGTTTTGTAGACTGAACAGAGTGCACTAAGTTTTGTAGACTGAACAGAGTGCACTAAGTTTTGTAGACTGAACAGAGTGCACTAAGTTTTGTAGACTGAACAGAGTGCACTAAGTTTTGTAGACCAAACAGAGTGCACTAAGTTTTGTAGACCGAACAGAGTGCACTAAGTTTTGTAGACGAACAGAGTGCACTAAGTTTTGTAGACTGAACAGAGTGCACTAAGTTTTGTAGACCGAACAGAGTGCACTAAGTTTTGTAGACCGAACAGAGTGCACTAAGTTTTGTAGACTGAACAGAGTGCACTAAGTTTTGTAGACCGAACAGAGTGCACTAAGTTTTGTAGACTGAACAGAGTGCACTAAGTTTTGTAGCCTGAACAGAGTGCACTAAGTTTTGTAGACCGAACAGAGTGCACTAAGTTTTGTAGACTGAACAGAGTGCACTAAGTTTTGTAGACCGAACAGAGTGCACTAAGTTTTGTAGACCGAACAGAGTGCACTAAGTTTTGTAGACTGAACAGAGTGCACTAAGTTTTGTAGACCGAACAGAGTGCACTAAGTTTTGTAGACTGAACAGAGTGCACTAAGTTTTGTAGACCGAACAGAGTGCACTAAGTTTTGTAGACTGAACAGAGTGCACAAAGTTTTGTAGACCGAACAGAGTGCACTAAGTTTTGTAGCCCGAACAGAGTGCACTAAGTGTTGTAGACCGAACAGAGTGCACTAAGTTTTGTAGACCGAACAGAGTGCACTAAGTTTTGTAGACTGAACAGAGTGCACTAAGTTTTGTAGCCCAAACAGAGTGCACTAAGTGTTGTAGACCGAACAGAGTGCACTAAGTTTTGTAGACCGAACAGAGTGCACTAAGTTTTGTAGACTGAACAGAGTGCACTAAGTTTTGTAGACCGAACAGAGTGCACTAAGTTTTGTAGACTGAACAGAGTGCACTAAGTTTTGTAGCCTGAACAGAGTGCACTAAGTTTTGTAGCCCTGAACAGAGTGCACTAAGTTTTGTAGATTGAACAGAGTGCACTAAGTGTTGTAGACCGAACAGAGTGCACTAAGTTTTGTAGACCGAACAGAGTGCACTAAGTTTTGTAGACTGAACAGAGTGCACTACGTTTTGTAGACCGAACAGAGTGCACTAAGTTTTGTAGACTGAACAGAGTGCACTAAGTTTTGTAGACCGAACAGAGTGCACTAAATTTGTAGACCGAACAGAGTGCACAACGTTTTGTAGCCCGAACAGAGTGCACTAAGTTTAGACTGAACAGAGTGCACTAAGTTTTTAGACCAAACAGAGTGCACTAAGTTTTGTAGACCGAACTTAGTGCACTAAGTTTTGTAGACTGAACAGAGTGCACTAAGTTTTGTAGACCGAACAGAGTGCACTAACGTTTTGTAGACCGAACAGAGTGCACTAAGTTTTGTAGAGAACAGAGTGCACTAAGTTTTGTAGACCGAACAGAGTGCACTAAGTTTGTAGACCGAACAGAGTGCACTAAGTTTTGTAGACCGAACAGAGTGCACTAAGTTTTGTAGACTGAACAGAGTGCACTAAGTTTTGTACCTGAACAGAGTGCACTAAGTTTTGTAGACCAAACAGAGTGCACTAAGTTTTGTAGACTGAACAGAGTGCACTAAGTTTTGTAGACCGAACAGAGTGCACTAAGTTTTGTAGACCGAACAGAGTGCACACAGAGTGCACTAAGTTTTGTAGACTGAACAGAGTGCACTAAGTTTTGTAGACCGAACAGAGTGCACTAAGTTTTGTAGACTGAACAGAGTGCACTAAGTTTTGTAGCCCTGAACAGAGTGCACTAAGTTTTGTAGACCGAACAGAGTGCACTAAGTTTTGTAGACCGAACAGAGTGCACTAAGTTTTGTAGACCGAACAGAGTGCACTAAGTTTTGTAGACCGAACAGAGTGCACTAAGTTTTGTAGACCGAACAGAGTGCACTAAGTTTTGTAGACCGAACAGAGTGCACTAAGTTTTGTAGTACTCTACTGAACAGAGTGCACTAAGTTTTGTAGACCGAACAGAGTGCACTAAGTTTTGTAGACCGAACAGAGTGCACTAAGTTTTGTAGACTGAACAGAGTGCACTAAGTTTTGTAGACCGAACAGAGTGCACTAAGTTTTGTAGACCGAACAGAGTGCACAAAGTTTTGTAGACTGAACAGAGTGCACTAAGTTTTGTAGACTGAACAGAGTGCACTATGTTTTGTAGACCGAACAGAGTGCACTAAGTTTTGTAGACTGAACAGAACAGAGTGCACTAAGTTTGTGAACAGAGTGCACTAAGTTTTGTAGACCGAACAGAGTGCACTAAGTTTTGTAGCCTGAACAGAGTGCACTAAGTTTTGTAGACCGAACAGAGTGCACTAAGTTTTGTAGACTGAACAGAGACCGAACTTAGTGACTGAACAGAGTGCACTAAGTTTTGTAGACTGAACAGAGTGCACTACGTTTTGTTGAACAGAGTGCACTAAGTTTTGTAGACCGAACAGAGTGCACTAAGTTTTGTAGACTGAACAGAGTGCACTAAGTTTTGTAGACTGAACAGAGTGCACTAAGTTTTGTAGACCGAACAGAGTGCACTAAGTTTTGTAGACCGAACAGAGTGCACTAAGTTTTGTAGACTGAACAGAGTGCACTAAGTTTTGTAGACCGAACAGAGTGCACTAAGTTTTGTAGACTGAACAGAGTGCACTAAGTTTTGTAGACCGAACAGAGTGCACTAAGTTTTGTAGACCGAACAAGTGCACTAATGCGTAGTTTGTAGACCCAGAACAGAGTGCACTAAGTTTTGTGCACAGAGTGCAAGTTTTGTAGACTGAACAGAGTGCACTAAGTTTTGTAGACTGAACAGAGTGCACTAAGTTTTGCGAACAGAGTGCACTAAGTTTTGTAGACCGAACAGAGTGCACTAAGTTTTGTAGACCGAACAGAGTGCACTAAGTTTTGTAGACTGAACAGAGTGCACTAAGTTTTGTAGACCGAACAGAGTGCACTAAGTTTTGTTTTGTAGCCCGAACAGAGTGCACTAAGTTTTGTAGACCGAACAGAGTGCACTAAGTTTTGTAGACCGAACTTAGTGTAGTTTTCTACTGAACAGAGTGCACTAAGTTTTGTAGACTGAACAGAGTGCACTAAGTTTTGTAGACCGAACAGAGTGCACTAAGTTTTTTTGTAGACCGAACAGAGTGCACTAAGTTTTGTAGACCGAACAGAGTGCACTAAGTTTGTAGACCAAGCTAAGTGCACTAAGTTTTGTAGACTGAACAGAGTGCACTAAGTTTTGTAGACCGAACAGAGTGCACTAAGTTTTGTAGACTGAACAGAGTGCACTAAGTTTTGTAGACCGAACAGAGTGCACTAAGTTTTGTAGACTGAACAGAGTGCACTAAGTTTTGTAGACTGAACAGAGTGCACTAAGTTTTTAGCCCGAACAGAGTGCACTAAGTTTTGTAGACCGAACAGAGTGCACTAAGTTTTGTAGACTTGAACAGAGTGCACTAAGTTTTGTAGACTGAACAGAGTGCACTAAGTTTTGTAGACTGAACAGAGTGCACTAAGTTTTGTGAACAGAGTGCACTAAGTTTTGTAGACCGAACAGAGTGCACTAAGTTTTGTAGACCGAACAGAGTGCACTAAGTTTTGTAGAACAGAGTGCACTAAGTTTTGTAGACTGAACAGAGTGCACTAAGTTTTGTAGACCGAACAGAGTGCACTAAGTTTTGTAGACTGAACAGAGTGCACTAAGTTTTGTAGACCGAACAGAGTGCACTAAGTTTTGTAGACTGAACAGAGTGCACTAAGTTTTGTAGACTGAACAGAGTGCACTAAGTTTTGTAGACCGAACAGAGTGCACTTTGTACTAGACTGAACAGAGTGCACTAAGTTTTGTAGACCCGAACAGAGTGCACTAAGTTTTGTAGACCGAACAGAGTGCACTAAGTTTTGTAGACTGAACAGAGTGCACTAAGTTTTGTAGACCTGAACAGAGTGCACTAAGTTTTTGAACAGAGTGCACTAAGTTTTGTGAACAGAGTGCACTAAGTTTTGTAGACTGAACAGAGTGCACTAAGTTTTGTAGACCGAACAGAGTGCACTAAGTTTTGTAGACTGAACAGAGTGCACTAAGTTTTGTAGACTGAACAGAGTGCACTAAGTTTTGTAGACTGAACAGAGTGCACTAAGTTTTGTAGACCGAACAGAGTGCACTAAGTTTTGTAGACCGAACAGAGTGCACTAAGTTTTGTAGACCGAACAGAGTGCACTAAGTTTTGTAGACTGAACAGAGTGCACTAAGTTTTGTAGACCGAACAGAGTGCACTAAGTTTTGTAGACTGAACAGAGTGCACTAAGTTTTGTAGACCTGAACAGAGTGCACTAAGTTTTGTAGACTGAACAGAGTGCACTAAGTTTTGTAGAGAACAGAGTGCACTAAGTTTTGTAGATTGAACAGAGTGCACTAAGTTTTGTAGCCTGAACAGAGTGCACTAAGTTTTTTTGAACAGAGTGCACTAAGTTTTGTAGACTGAACAGAGTGCACTAAGTTTTGTAGATTGAACAGAGTGCACTAAGTTTTGTAGACCTGAACAGAGTGCACTAAGTTTTGTAGACTGAACAGAGTGCACTAAGTTTTGTAGAGTGCACTAAGTTTTGAACAGAGTGCACTAAGTTTTGTAGACTGAACAGAGTGCACTAAGTTTTGTAGACTGAACAGAGTGCACTAAGTTTTGTAGACCGAACAGAGTGCACTAAGTTTTGTAGACCGAACAGAGTGCACTAAGTTTTGTAGACTGAACAGAGTGCACTAAGTTTTGTAGACCGAACAGAGTGCACTAAGTTTTGTAGACCGAACAGAGTGCACTAAGTTTTGTAGACTGAACAGAGTGCACTAAGTTTTGTAGACGAACAGAGTGCACTAAGTTTTGTAGACCGAACTTAGTTACTGTACTGAACAGAGTGCACTAAGTTTTGTAGACCGAACAGAGTGCACTAAGTTTTGTAGACCGAACAGAGTGCACTAAGTTTTGTAGTGTACTCCTGAACAGAGTGCACTAAGTTTTGTAGACCGAACAGAGTGCACTAAGTTTTGTAGACTGAACAGAGTGCACTAAGTTTTGTAGACTGAACAGAGTGCACTAAGTTTTGTAGACTGAACAGAGTGCACTAAGTTTTGTAGACCGAACAGAGTGCACTAAGTTTTGTAGAACAGAGTGCACTAAGTTTTGTAGATTGAACAGAGTGCACTAAGTTTTGTAGACCAAACAGAGTGCACTAAGTTTTGTAGACCGAACAGAGTGCACTAAGTTTTGTAGACTGAACAGAGTGCACTAAGTTTTGTAGACCGAACAGAGTGCACTAAGTTTTTTGTAGACTCCTGAACAGAGTGCACTAAGTTTTGTAGACTGAACAGAGTGCACTAAGTTTTGTAGACCGAACAGAGTGCACTAAGTTTTGTAGACTGAACAGAGTGCACTAAGTTTTGTAGACCGAACAGAGTGCACTAAGTTTTGTAGACTGAACAGAGTGCACTAAGTTTTGTAGACCGAACAGAGTGCACTAAGTTTTGTAGACTGAACAGAGTGCACTAAGTTTTGTAGCCCGAACAGAGTGCACTAAGTTTTGTAGACCGAACAGAGTGCACTAAGTTTTGTAGACCGAACAGAGTGCACTAAGTTTTGTAGACCGAACAGAGTACTCTACTGAACAGAGTGCACTAAGTTTTGTAGACCGAACAGAGTGCACTAACGTTTTGTAGACCGAACAGAGTGCACTAAGTTTTGTAGACTGAACAGAGTGCACTAAGTTTTGTAGACCGAACAGAGTGCACTAAGTTTTGTAGACCGAACAGAGTGCACTAAGTTTTGTAGACCGAACAGAGTGCACTAAGTTTTGTAGATTGAACAGAGTGCACTAAGTTTTGTAGACCGAACAGAGTGCACTAAGTTTTGTAGACTGAACAGAGTGCACTAAGTTTTGTAGACTGAACAGAGTGCACTAAGTTTTGTAGACTGAACAGAGTGCACTAAGTTTTGTAGACCGAACAGAGTGCACTAAGTTTTGTAGACCGAACTTAGTGACTGAACAGAGTGCACTAAGTTTTGTAGACTGAACAGAGTGCACTAAGTTTTGTAGACTGAACAGAGTGCACTAAGTTTTGTAGACTGAACAGAGTGCACTAAGTTTTGTAGACTGAACAGAGTGCACTAAGTTTTGTAGACCGAACAGAGTGCACTAAGTTTTGTAGACCTGAACAGAGTGCACTAAGTTTTGTAGACTGAACAGAGTGCACTAAGTTTTGTAGACTGAACAGAGTGCACTAAGTTTTGTAGACTGAACAGAGTGCACTAAGTTTTGTAGACCGAACAGAGTGCACTAAGTTTTGTAGACCGAACAGAGTGCACTAAGTTTTGTAGACTCTACTGAACAGAGTGCACTAAGTTTTGTAGACCGAACAGAGTGCACTACGTTTTGTAGACTGAACAGAGTGCACTAAGTTTTGTAGACTGAACAGAGTGCACTAAGTTTTGTAGACTGAACAGAGTGCACTATGTTTTGTAGACCGAACAGAGTGCACTAAGTTTTGTAGACTGAACAGAGTGCACTAAGTTTTGTAGACCTGAACAGAGTGCACTAAGTTTTGTAGACCGAACAGAGTGCACTAAGTTTTGTAGACCGAACAGAGTGCACTAAGTTTTGTAGACTGAACAGAGTGCACTAAGTTTTGTAGACCGAACAGAGTGCACTAAGTTTTGTAGACCGAACAGAGTGCACTAAGTTTTGTAGACTGAACAGAGTGCACTAAGTTTTGTAGACCTGAACAGAGTGCACTAAGTTTTGTAGACTGAACAGAGTGCACTAAGTTTTGTAGACTGAACAGAGTGCACTAAGTTTTGTAGACTGAACAGAGTGCACTAAGTTTTGTAGACTGAACAGAGTGCACTAAGTTTTGTAGACTGAACAGAGTGCACTAAGTTTTGTAGACTGAACAGAGTGCACTAAGTTTTGTAGACTGAACAGAGTGCACTAAAGTTTTGTAGACTGAACAGAGTGCACTAAGTTTTGTAGACCGAACAGAGTGCACTAAGTTTTGTAGACCGAACAGAGTGCACTAAGTTTTGTAGACTGAACAGAGTGCACTAAGTTTTGTAGACCGAACAGAGTGCACTAAGTTTTGTAGACTGAACAGAGTGCACTAAGTTTTGTAGACCGAACAGAGTGCACTAAGTTTTGTAGATTGAACAGAGTGCACTAAGTTTTGTAGACTGAACAGAGTGCACTAAGTTTTGTAGACTGAACAGAGTGCACTAAGTTTTGTAGACCGAACAGAGTGCACTAAGTTTTGTAGACCGAACAGAGTGCACTAAGTTTTGTAGACTGAACAGAGTGCACTAAGTTTTGTAGAACTTAGTGTACTCTACTGAACAGAGTGCACTAAGTTTTGTAGACTGAACAGAGTGCACTAAGTTTTGTAGACTGAACAGAGTGCACTAAGTTTTGTAGACCTGAACAGAGTGCACTAAGTTTTGTAGACTGAACAGAGTGCACTAAGTTTTGTAGACCGAACAGAGTGCACTAAGTTTTGTAGACTGAACAGAGTGCACTAAGTTTTGTAGACTGAACAGAGTGCACTAAGTTTTGTAGACCGAACAGAGTGCACTAAGTTTTGTAGACTGAACAGAGTGCACTAAGTTTTGTAGACCGAACAGAGTGCACTAAGTTTTGTAGACCGAACAGAGTGCACAAAGTTTTGTAGACCGAACTTCGTGTACTCTACTGAACAGAGTGCACTAAGTTTTGTAGACCGAACAGAGTGCACTACGTTTTGTAGACTGAACAGAGTGCACTAAGTTTTGTAGACTGAACAGAGTGCACTAAGTTTTGTAGACCGAACAGAGTGCACTAAGTTTTGTAGACCGAACAGAGTGCACTAAGTTTTGTAGACTGAACAGAGTGCACTAAGTTTTGTAGACTGAACAGAGTGCACTATGTTTTGTAGACCGAACAGAGTGCACTAAGTTTTGTAGACTGAACAGAGTGCACTAAGTTTTGTAGACCGAACAGAGTGCACTAAGTTTTGTAGACCGAACAGAGTGCACTAAGTTTTGTAGACTGAACAGAGTGCACTAAGTTTTGTAGACTGAACAGAGTGCACTAAGTTTTGTAGACCGAACAGAGTGCACTAAGTTTTGTAGAGCCCGAACAGAGTGCACTAAGTTTTGTAGTGAACAGAGTGCACTAAGTTTTGTAGACCAAACAGAGTGCACTAAGTTTTGTAGACCGAACAGAGTGCACTAAGTTTTGTAGACCGAACAGAGTGCACTAAGTTTTGTAGACCGAACAGAGTGCACTAAGTTTTGTAGCCTGAACAGAGTGCACTAAGTTTTGTAGATTGAACAGAGTGCACTAAGTTTTGTAGCCCGAACAGAGTGCACTAAGTTTTGTAGATTGAACAGAGTGCACTAAGTTTTGTGAACAGAGTGCACTAAGTTTTGTAGACTGAACAGAGTGCACTAAGTTTTGTAGACCGAACAGAGTGCACTAAGTTTTGTAGACTGAACAGAGTGCACTAAGTTTTGTAGACCGAACAGAGTGCACTAAGTTTTGTAGACTGAACAGAGTGCACTAAGTTTTGTAGACTGAACAGAGTGCACTAAGTTTTGTAGACCGAACAGAGTGCACTAAGTTTTGTAGACCGAACAGAGTGCACTAAGTTTTGTAGACTGAACAGAGTGCACTAAGTTTTGTAGCGAACAGAGTGCACTAAGTTTTGTAGACCGAACAGAGTGCACTAAGTTTTGTAGACCGAACTTAGTGTACTCTACTGAACAGAGTGCACTAAGTTTTGTAGACCGAACAGAGTGCACTACGTTTTGTAGACCGAACAGAGTGCACTAAGTTTTGTAGACTGAACAGAGTGCACTAAGTTTTGTAGACCGAACAGAGTGCACTAACTACAGAGTGCACTAAGTTTTGTAGACCGAACAGAGTGCACTAAGTTTTGTAGAGTGAACAGAGTGCACTAAGTTTTGTAGACCGAACAGAGTGCACTAAGTTTTGTAGACTGAACAGAGCACTAAGTTTTGTGCACTAAGTTTTGTAGACTGAACAGAGTGCACTAAGTTTTGTAGACCGAACAGAGTGCACTAAGTTTTGTAGACCGAACAGTGTACTCTACTGAACAGTGCACTAAGTTTTGTAGACTGAACAGAGTGCACTAAGTTTTGTAGACCGAACAGAGTGCACTAAGTTTTGTAGACCGAACAGAGTGCACTAAGTTTTGTAGACTGAACAGAGTGCACTAAGTTTTGTAGACCCGAACAGAGTGCACTAAGTTTTGTAGACTGAACAGAGTGCACTGAACAGAGTGCACTAAGTTTTGTAGACCGAACAGAGTGCACTAAGTTTTGTAGACCGAACAGAGTGCACTAAGTTTTGTAGACTGAACAGAGTGCACTAAGTTTTGTAGACTGAACAGAGTGCACTAAGTTTTGTAGACCGAACTTAGTGTACTCTACTGAACAGAGTGCACTAAGTTTTGTAGACCGAACAGAGTGCACTAAGTTTTGTAGACTGAACAGAGTGCACTAAGTTTTGTAGACCGAACAGAGTGCACTAAGTTTTGTAGACCGAACAGAGTGCACTAAGTTTTGTAGACTGAACAGAGTGCACTAAGTTTTGTAGACCGAACAGAGTGCACTAAGTTTTGTAGATTGAACAGAGTGCACTAAGTTTTGTAGACCGAACAGAGTGCACTAAGTTTTGTAGACTGAACAGAGTGCACTAAGTTTTGTGAACAGAGTGCACTAAGTTTTGTAGATTGAACAGAGTGCACTAAGTTTTTAGTGAACAGAGTGCACTAAGTTTTGTAGACTGAACAGAGTGCACTAAGTTTTGTAGACTGAACAGAGTGCACTAAGTTTTGTAGACTGAACAGAGTGCACTAAGTTTTGTAGACCTGAACAGAGTGCACTAAGTTTTGTAGATTGAACAGAGTGCACAAAGTTTTGTAGACTGAACAGAGTGCACTAAGTTTTGTAGACTGAACAGAGTGCACTATGTTTTGTAGACCGAACAGAGTGCACTAAGTTTTGTAGACTGAACAGAGTGCACTAAGTTTTGTAGACCGAACAGAGTGCACTAAGTTTTGTAGACCGAACAGAGTGCACTAAGTTTTGTAGACTGAACAGAGTGCACTAAGTTTTGTAGAACAGAGTGCACTAAGTTTTGTGAACAGAGTGCACTAAGTTTTGTAGACCGAACAGAGTGCACTAAGTTTTGTAGACCGAACAGAGTGCACTAAGTTTTGTAGACTGAACAGAGTGCACTAAGTTTTGTAGACCGAACAGAGTGCACTAAGTTTTGTAGACCGAACAGAGTGCACTAAGTTTTGTAGACCGAACAGAGTGCACTAAGTTTTGTAGACCGAACAGAGTGCACTAAGTTTTGTAGACTGAACAGAGTGCACTAAGTTTTGTAGACCGAACAGAGTGCACTAAGTTTTGTAGATTGAACAGAGTGCACTAAGTTTTGTAGACCGAACAGAGTGCACTAAGTTTTGTTTGAACAGAGTGCACTAAGTTTTGTAGCCTGAACAGAGTGCACTAAGTTTTGTTTGAACAGAGTGCACTAAGTTTTGTAGCCCGAACAGAGTGCACTAAGTTTTGTAGATTGAACAGAGTGCACTAAGTTTTGTAGACCGAACAGAGTGCACTAAGTTTTGTAGACCGAACAGAGTGCACTAAGTTTTGTAGACTGAACAGAGTGCACTAAGTTTTGTAGACTGAACAGAGTGCACTAAGTTTTGTAGACCGAACAGAGTGCACTAAGTTTTGTAGACCGAACAGAGTGCACTAAGTTTTGTAGACCTGAACAGAGTGCACTAAGTTTTGTAGACCGAACAGAGTGCACTAAGTTTTGTAGACCGAACAGAGTGCACTAAGTTTTGTAGACCGAACAGAGTGCACTAAGTTTTGTAGACCGAACAGAGTGCACTAAGTTTTGTAGACCGAACAGAGTGCACTAAGTTTTGTAGACCGAACTTAGTGTACTCTACTGAACAGAGTGCACTAAGTTTTGTAGACCGAACAGAGTGCACTACGTTTTGTAGACCGAACAGAGTGCACTAAGTTTTGTAGACTGAACAGAGTGCACTAAGTTTTGTAGACCGAACAGAGTGCACTAAGTTTTGTAGACCGAACAGAGTGCACTAAGTTTTGTAGACTGAACAGAGTGCACTAAGTTTTGTAGACTGAACAGAGTGCACTAAGTTTTGTAGACCGAACAGAGTGCACTAAGTTTTGTAGACCGAACAGAGTGCACTAAGTTTTGTAGACTGAACAGAGTGCACTAAGTTTTGTGAACAGAGTGCACTAAGTTTTGTAGAACAGAGTGCACTAAGTTTTGTAGACTGAACAGAGTGCACTAAGTTTTGTAGACCGAACAGAGTGCACTAAGTTTTGTAGACTGAACAGAGTGCACTAAGTTTTTTGAACAGAGTGCACTAAGTTTTGTAGACTGAACAGAGTGCACTAAGTTTTGTAGACCGAACAGAGTGCACTAAGTTTTGTAGAACAGAGTGCACTAAGTTTTGTAGACTGAACAGAGTGCACTAAGTTTTGTAGACTGAACAGAGTGCACTAAGTTTTGTAGACTGAACAGAGTGCACTAAGTTTTGTAGACCAAACAGAGTGCACAAGTTTTGTAGACTGAACAGAGTGCACTAAGTTTTGTAGCCCGAACAGAGTGCACTAAGGTTTGTAGACTGAACAGAGTGCACTAAGTTTTGTAGACCGAACAGAGTGCACTAAGTTTTGTAGACTGAACAGAGTGCACTAAGTTTTGTAGACCGAACAGAGTGCACTAAGTTTTGTAGACCGAACAGAGTGCACTAAGTTTTGTAGACCGAACAGAGTGCACTAAGTTTTGTAGACTGAACAGAGTGCACTAAGTTTTGTAGATTGAACAGAGTGCACTAAGTTTTGTAGACCTGAACAGAGTGCACTAAGTTTTGTAGACTGAACAGAGTGCACTAAGTTTTGTAGACTGAACAGAGTGCACTAAGTTTTGTAGACTGAACAGAGTGCACTAAGTTTTGTAGACCGAACAGAGTGCACTAAGTTTTGTAGACTAAGTTTTTGAACAGAGTGCACTAAGTTTTGTAGACCGAACAGAGTGCACTAAGTTTTGTAGATTGAACAGAGTGCACTAAGTTTTGTAGACTGAACAGAGTGCACTAAGTTTTGTAGACCGAACAGAGTGCACTAAGTTTTGTAGACCTGAACAGAGTGCACTAAGTTTTGTAGACCGAACAGAGTGCACTAAGTTTTGTAGACCGAACAGAGTGCACTAAGTTTTGTAGACTGAACAGAGTGCACTAAGTTTTGTAGACCGAACAGAGTGCACTAAGTTTTGTAGACCGAACAGAGTGCACTAAGTTTTGTAGACTGAACAGAGTGCACTAAGTTTTGTAGACTGAACAGAGTGCACTAAGTTTTGTAGACCGAACTTCGTGTACTCTACTGAACAGAGTGCACTAAGTTTTGTAGACCGAACAGAGTGCACTACGTTTTGTAGACTGAACAGAGTGCACTAAGTTTTGTAGACTGAACAGAGTGCACTAAGTTTTGTAGCCCGAACAGAGTGCACTAAGTTTTGTAGACTGAACAGAGTGCACTAAGTTTTGTAGACCGAACAGAGTGCACTAAGTTTTGTAGACTGAACAGAGTGCACTAAGTTTTGTAGACCGAACAGAGTGCACGTTTTGTAGACTGATCAGAGTGCACTAAGTTTTGTAGACTGAACAGAGTGCACTAAGTTTTGTAGATTGAACAGAGTGCACTAAGTTTTGTAGACCGAACAGAGTGCACTAAGTTTTGTAGACCTGAACAGAGTGCACTAAGTTTTGTAGACTGAACAGAGTGCACTAAGTTTTGTAGACTGAACAGAGTGCACTAAGTTTTGTAGACCGAACAGAGTGCACTAAGTTTTGTAGACCGAACAGAGTGCACTAAGTTTTGTAGACTGAACAGAGTGCACTAAGTTTTGTAGCCCGAACAGAGTGCACTAAGTTTTGTAGACTGAACAGAGTGCACTAAGTTTTGTAGACCGAACAGAGTGCACTAAGTTTTGTAGACTGAACAGAGTGCACTAAGTTTTGTAGACCGAACAGAGTGCACTAAGTTTTGTAGACCGAACAGAGTGCACTAAGTTTTGTAGACTGAACAGAGTGCACTAAGTTTTGTAGACTGAACAGAGTGCACTAAGTTTTGTAGACTGAACAGAGTGCACTAAGTTTTGTAGACCGAACAGAGTGCACTAAGTTTTGTAGACTGAACAGACTAAGTTTTGTAGCCCGAACAGAGTGCACTAAGTTTTGTAGATTGAACAGAGTGCACTAAGTTTTGTAGCCCGAACAGAGTGCACTAAGTTTTGTAGATTGAACAGAGTGCACTAAGTTTTGTAGACCGAACAGAGTGCACTAAGTTTTGTAGACTGAACAGAGTGCACTAAGTTTTGTAGACCGAACAGAGTGCACTAAGTTTTGTAGACTGAACAGAGTGCACTAAGTTTTGTAGACCGAACAGAGTGCACTAAGTTTTGTAGACCGAACAGAGTGCACTAAGTTTTGTAGACCGAACAGAGTGCACTAAGTTTTGTAGCCCGAACAGAGTGCACTAAGTTTTGTAGACTGAACAGAGTGCACTAAGTTTTGTAGACTGAACAGAGTGCACTAAGTTTTGTTGAACAGAGTGCACTAAGTTTTGTAGACCGAACAGAGTGCACTAAGTTTTGTGACCGAACAGAGTGCACTAAGTTTTGTAGAACAGAGTGCACTAAGTTTTGTAGACCGAACTTAACTCTACTGAACAGAGTGCACTAAGTTTTGTAGACTGAACAGAGTGCACTAAGTTTTGTAGACCGAACAGAGTGCACTAAGTTTTGTAGACCTGAACAGAGTGCACTAAGTTTTGTAGACCGAACAGAGTGCACTAAGTTTTGTAGACTGAACAGAGTGCACTAAGTTTTGTAGTGAACAGAGTGCACTAAGTTTTGTAGACCTGAACAGAGTGCACTAAGTTTTGTAGACCGAACAGAGTGCACTAAGTTTTGTAGATTGAACAGAGTGCACTAAGTTTTGTAGACTGAACAGAGTGCACTAAGTTTTGTAGACTGAACAGAGTGCACTAAGTTTTGTAGCCCGAACAGAGTGCACTAAGTTTTGTAGATTGAACAGAGTGCACTAAGTTTTGTAGCCCGAACAGAGTGCACTAAGTTTTGTAGATTGAACAGAGTGCACTAAGTTTTGTAGACCGAACAGAGTGCACTAAGTTTTGTAGACTGAACAGAGTGCACTAAGTTTTGTAGACCGAACAGAGTGCACTAAGTTTTGTAGACCGAACAGAGTGCACTAAGTTTTGTAGACTGAACAGAGTGCACTAAGTTTTGTAGACCGAACAGAGTGCACTAAGTTTTGTAGACCGAACAGAGTGCACTAAGTTTTGTAGACCGAACAGAGTGCACTAAGTTTTGTAGACTGAACAGAGTGCACTAAGTTTTGTAGACCGAACAGAGTGCACTAAGTTTTGTAGACCGAACTTAGTGTACTCTACTGAACAGAGTGCACTAAGTTTTGTAGACCGAACAGAGTGCACTAAGTTTTGTAGACTGAACAGAGTGCACTAAGTTTTGTAGACTGAACAGAGTGCACTAAGTTTTGTAGACCGAACAGAGTGCACTAAGTTTTGTAGACCTGAACAGAGTGCACTAAGTTTTGTAGACCGAACAGAGTGCACTAAGTTTTGTAGACTGAACAGAGTGCACTAAGTTTTGTAGACCGAACAGAGTGCACTAAGTTTTGTAGACTGAACAGAGTGCACTAAGTTTTGTTGAACAGAGTGCACTAAGTTTTGTAGACCTGAACAGAGTGCACTAAGTTTTGTAGACTGAACAGAGTGCACTAAGTTTTGTAGACTGAACAGAGTGCACTAAGTTTTGTAGACCGAACAGAGTGCACTAAGTTTTGTAGACTGAACAGAGTGCACTAAGTTTTGTAGACCGAACAGAGTGCACTAAGTTTTGTAGACTGAACAGAGTGCACTAAGTTTTGTAGACTGAACAGAGTGCACTAAGTTTTGTAGACCGAACAGAGTGCACTAAGTTTTGTAGACCGAACAGAGTGCACTAAGTTTTGTAGACTGAACAGAGTGCACTAAGTTTTGTAGACCGAACAGAGTGCACTAAGTTTTGTAGACCGAACAGAGTAAGTTTTGTAGACTGAACAGAGTGCACTAAGTTTTGTAGCCCAAACAGAGTGCACTAAGTTTTGTAGAGAACAGAGTGCACTAAGTTTTGTAGACTGAACAGAGTGCACTAAGTTTTGTAGACTGAACAGAGTGCACTAAGTTTTGTAGACCGAACAGAGTGCACTAAGTTTTGTAGTTTGAACAGAGTGCACTAAGTTTTGTAGACTGAACAGAGTGCACTAAGTTTTGTAGACCGAACAGAGTGCACTAAGTTTTGTAGACCGAACTTAGTGTACTCTACTGAACAGAGTGCACTAAGTTTTGTAGACCGAACAGAGTGCACTAAGTTTTGTAGACTGAACAGAGTGCACTAAGTTTTAGTAGACTGAACAGAGTGCACTAAGTTTTGTAGACTGAACAGAGTGCACTAAGTTTTGTAGACCGAACAGAGTGCACTAAGTTTTGTAGACTGAACAGAGTGCACTAAGTTTTGTAGACTGAACAGAGTGCACTAAGTTTTGTAGACCGAACAGAGTGCACTAAGTTTTGTAGATTGAACAGAGTGCACTAAGTTTTGTAGACTGAACAGAGTGCACTAAGTTTTGTAGATTGAACAGAGTGCACTAAGTTTTGTAGAGTTTTGAACAGAGTGCACTAAGTTTTGTAGACTGAACAGAGTGCACTAAGTTTTGTAGACCGAACAGAGTGCACTAAGTTTTGTAGACTGAACAGAGTGCACTAAGTTTTGTAGACCGAACAGAGTGCACTAAGTTTTGTAGATTGAACAGAGTGCACTAAGTTTTGTAGACTGAACAGAGTGCACTAAGTTTTGTAGATTGAACAGAGTGCACTAAGTTTTGTAGCCCGAACAGAGTGCACTAAGTGTTGTAGACCGAACAGAGTGCACTAAGTTTTGTAGACCGAACAGAGTGCACTAAGTTTTGTAGACTGAACAGAGTGCACTAAGTTTTGTAGACCGAACAGAGTGCACTAAGTTTTGTAGACCGAACAGAGTGCACTAAGTTTTGTAGACCGAACAGAGTGCACAAAGTTTTGTAGACTGAACAGAGTGCACTAAGTTTTGTAGACCGAACTTAGTGTACTCTACTGAACAGAGTGCACTAAGTTTTGTAGACCGAACAGAGTGCACTAAGTTTTGTAGCCCGAACAGAGTGCACAAAGTTTTGTAGACTGAACAGAGTGCACTAAGTTTTGTAGACTGAACAGAGTGCACTAAGTTTTGTAGACCGAACAGAGTGCACTAAGTTTTGTAGACTGAACAGAGTGCACTAAGTTTTGTACCCGAACAGAGTGCACTAAGTTTTGTAGATTGAACAGAGTGCACTAAGTTTTGTAGACCGAACAGAGTGCACTAAGTTTGTAGATTGAACAGAGTGCACTAAGTTTGTAGAGCCTGAACAGAGTGCACTAAGTTTTGTAGATTGAACAGAGTGCACTAAGTTTTGTAGCCCGAACAGAGTGCACTAAGTTTTGTAGATTGAACAGAGTGCACTAAGTTTTGTAGACCGAACAGAGTGCACTAAGTTTTGTAGATTGAACAGAGTGCACTAAGTTTTGTAGACCGAACAGAGTGCACTAAGTTTTGTAGACCGAACAGAGTGCACTAAGTTTTGTAGACCGAACAGAGTGCACTAAGTTTTGTGAACAGAGTGCACTAAGTTTTGTAGACTGAACAGAGTGCACTAAGTTTTGTAGACCGAACAGAGTGCACTAAGTTTTGTAGACCGAACAGAGTGCACTAAGTTTTGTAGACCGAACAGAGTGCACTAAGTTTTGTAGACCGAACAGAGTGCACTAAGTTTTGTAGACCGAACAGAGTGCACTAAGTTTTGTAGACCGAACTTAGTGTACTCTACTGAACAGAGTGCACTAAGTTTTGTAGACCGAACAGAGTGCACTAACGTTTTGTAGACCGAACAGAGTGCACTAAGTTTTGTAGACTGAACAGAGTGCACTAAGTTTTGTAGACCGAACAGAGTGCACTAAATTTGTAGACCGAACAGAGTGCACAACGTTTTGTAGACTGAACAGAGTGCACTAAGTTTTGTAGACCGAACAGAGTGCACTAAGTTTTGTAGACCGAACAGAGTGCACAAAGTTTTGTAGACTGAACAGAGTGCACTAAGTTTTGTAGACTGAACAGAGTGCACTAAGTTTTGTAGCCTGAACAGAGTGCACTAAGTTTTGTAGACCGAACAGAGTGCACTAAGTTTTGTAGACTGAACAGAGTGCACTAAGTTTTGTAGACTGAACAGAGTGCACTAAGTTTTGTAGACCGAACAGAGTGCACTAAGTTTTGTAGACGAACAGAGTGCACAAGTTTTGTAGACCGAACAGAGTGCACTAAGTTTTGTAGACTGAACAGAGTGCACTAAGTTTTGTAGACCGAACAGAGTGCACTAAGTTTTGTAGACTGAACAGAGTGCACTAAGTTTTGTAGACTGAACAGAGTGCACTAAGTTTTGTAGACCGAACAGAGTGCACTAAGTTTTGTAGACCGAACAGAGTGCACTAAGTTTTGTAGACTGAACAGAGTGCACTAAGTTTTGTAGCCCAAACAGAGTGCACTAAGTTTTGTAGACTGAACAGAGTGCACTAAGTTTTGTAGACTGAACAGAGTGCACTAAGTTTTGTAGATTGAACAGAGTGCACTAAGTTTTGTAGACTGAACTGAACAGAGTGCACTAAGTTTTGTAGACCGAACAGAGTGCACTAAGTTTTGTAGATTGAACAGAGTGCACTAAGTTTTGTAGACCTGAACAGAGTGCACTAAGTTTTGTAGACTGAACAGAGTGCACTAAGTTTTGTAGACTGAACAGAGTGATACAAGTTTTGTAGACTGAACAGAGTGCACTAAGTTTTGTAGACCGAACAGAGTGCACTAAGTTTTGTAGACTGAACAGAGTGCACTAAGTTTTGTAGACTGAACAGAGTGCACTAAGTTTTGTAGACCTGAACAGAGTGCACTAAGTTTTGTAGACCGAACAGAGTGCACTAAGTTTTGTAGACTGAACAGAGTGCACTAAGTTTTGTAGACTGAACAGAGTGCACTAAGTTTTGTAGACCTGAACAGAGTGCACTAAGTTTTGTAGACCGAACAGAGTGCACTAAGTTTTGTAGACCGAACAGAGTGCACTAAGTTTTGTAGACTGAACAGAGTGCACTAAGTTTTGTAGACCTGAACAGAGTGCACTAAGTTTTGTAGACTGAACAGAGTGCACTAAGTTTTGTAGATTGAACAGAGTGCACTAAGTTTTGTAGACCGAACAGAGTGCACTAAGTTTTGTAGACTGAACAGAGTGCACTAAGTTTTGTAGCCCGAACAGAGTGCACTAAGTGTTGTAGACCGAACAGAGTGCACTAAGTTTTGTAGACCGAACAGAGTGCACTAAGTTTTGTAGACTGAACAGAGTGCACTAAGTTTTGTAGACTGAACAGAGTGCACTAAGTTTTGTAGACCTGAACAGAGTGCACTAAGTTTTGTAGACCGAACAGAGTGCACTAAGTTTTGTAGACTGAACAGAGTGCACTAAGTTTTGTAACAGAGTGCACTAAGTTTTGTAGACTGAACAGAGTGCACTAAGTTTTGTAGACTGAACAGAGTGCACTAAGTTTTGTAGACTGAACAGAGTGCACTAAGTTTTGTAGCCTGAACAGAGTGCACTAAGGTTTGTAGACTGAACAGAGTGCACTAAGTTTTGTAGCCCGAACAGAGTGCACTAAGTTTTGTAGACTGAACAGAGTGCACTAAGTTTTGTAGACTGAACAGAGTGCACTAAGTTTTGTAGACCGAACAGAGTGCACTAAGTTTTGTAGCCCGAACAGAGTGCACAAAGTTTTGTAGACTGAACAGAGTGCACTAAGTTTTGTAGACCGAACAGAGTGCACTAAGTTTTTAGACCGAACAGAGTGCACTAAGTTTTGTAGACCTGAACAGAGTGCACTAAGTTTTGTAGACTGAACAGAGTGCACTAAGTTTTGTAGACCTGAACAGAGTGCACTAAGTTTTGTAGACTGAACAGAGTGCACTAAGTTTTGTAGATTGAACAGAGTGCACTAAGTTTTGTAGACTGAACAGAGTGCACTAAGTTTTGTAGACCTGAACAGAGTGCACTAAGTTTTGTAGACCTGAACAGAGTGCACTAAGTTTTGTAGACCTGAACAGAGTGCACTAAGTTTTGTAGACCTGAACAGAGTGCACTAAGTGAACAGAGTGCACTAAGTTTTGTAGACCGAACAGAGTGCACTAAGTTTTGTAGACTGAACAGAGTGCACTAAGTTTTGTAGACTGAACAGAGTGCACTAAGTTTTGTAGACCGAACAGAGTGCACTAAGTTTTGTAGACCGAACAGAGTGCACTAAGTTTTGTAGACCGAACAGAGTGCACTAAGTTTTGTAGACTGAACAGAGTGCACTAAGTTTTGTAGACTGAACAGAGTGCACTAAGTTTTGTAGACCGAACAGAGTGCACTAAGTTTTGTAGACCGAACAGAGTGCACTAAGTTTTGTAGACTGAACAGAGTGCACTAAGTTTTGTAGCCCAAACAGAGTGCACTAAGTGTTGTAGACCGAACAGAGTGCACTAAGTTTTGTAGACCTGAACAGAGTGCACTAAGTTTTGTTGAACAGAGTGCACTAAGTTTTGTAGCCTGAACAGAGTGCACTAAGTTTTGTAGATTGAACAGAGTGCACTAAGTTTTGTAGACCGAACAGAGTGCACTAAGTTTTGTAGACTGAACAGAGTGCACTAAGTTTTGTAGACTGAACAGAGTGCACTAAGTTTTGTAGACCAAACAGAGTGCACTAAGTTTTGTAGACCGAACAGAGTGCACTAAGTTTTGTAGACTGAACAGAGTGCACTAAGTTTTGTAGACCGAACAGAGTGCACTAAGTTTTGTAGACCTGAACAGAGTGCACTAAGTTTTGTAGACTGAACAGAGTGCACTAAGTTTTGTAGACCTGAACAGAGTGCACTAAGTTTTGTAGACCGAACAGAGTGCACTAAGTTTTGTAGACCTGAACAGAGTGCACTAAGTTTTGTAGACTGAACAGAGTGCACTAAGTTTTGTAGACTGAACAGAGTGCACTAAGTTTTGTAGACTGAACAGAGTGCACTAAGTTTTGTAGACTGAACAGAGTGCACTAAGTTTTGTAGACCGAACAGAGTGCACTAAGTTTTGTAGACCGAACAGAGTGCACTAAGTTTTGTACTGAACAGAGTGCACTAAGTTTTGTAGACCGAACAGAGTGCACTAAGTTTTGTAGACCGAACAGAGTGCACTAAGTTTGTAGACTGAACAGAGTGCACTAAGTTTTGTAGACTGAACAGAGTGCACTAAGTTTTGTAGACTGAACAGAGTGCACTAAGTTTTGTAGACCGAACAGAGTGCACTAAGTTTTGTAGACTGAACAGAGTGCACTAAGTTTTGTAGCCCGAACAGAGTGCACTAAGTTTTGTAGAACAGAGTGCACTAAGTTTTGTAGACTGAACAGAGTGCACTAAGTTTTGTACCTGAACAGAGTGCACTAAGTTTTGTAGCCTGAACAGAGTGCACTAAGTTTTGTAGACTGAACAGAGTGCACTAAGTTTTGTAGACCGAACAGAGTGCACTAAGTTTTGTAGACTGAACAGAGTGCACTAAGTTTTGTAGACTGAACAGAGTGCACTAAGTTTTGTAGACCTGAACAGAGTGCACTAAGTTTTGTAGACCGAACAGAGTGCACTAAGTTTTGTAGACTGAACAGAGTGCACTAAGTTTTGTAGACCTGAACAGAGTGCACTAAGTTTTGTAGACTGAACAGAGTGCACTAAGTTTTGTAGACCGAACAGAGTGCACTAAGTTTTGTAGACTGAACAGAGTGCACTAAGTTTTGTTGAACAGAGTGCACTAAGTTTTGTAGACCTGAACAGAGTGCACTAAGTTTTGTAGACCGAACAGAGTGCACTAAGTTTTGTAGATTGAACAGAGTGCACTAAGTTTTGTAGCCTGAACAGAGTGCACTAAGTTTTGTAGACCGAACAGAGTGCACTAAGTTTTGTAGACCGAACAGAGTGCACTAAGTTTTGTAGATTGAACAGAGTGCACTAAGTTTTGTAGCCTGAACAGAGTGCACTAAGTTTTGTAGACTGAACAGAGTGCACTAAGTTTTGTAGACCTGAACAGAGTGCACTAAGTTTTGTAGACCGAACAGAGTGCACTAAGTTGAACAGAGTGCACTAAGTTTTGTAGACTGAACAGAGTGCACTAAGTTTTGTAGACTGAACAGAGTGCACTAAGTTTTGTAGACCAAACAGAGTGCACTAAGTTTTGTAGACCGAACAGAGTGCACTAAGTTTTGTAGACTGAACAGAGTGCACTAAGTTTTGTAGACTGAACAGAGTGCACTAAGTTTTGTAGACCTGAACAGAGTGCACTAAGTTTTGTAGACCGAACAGAGTGCACTAAGTTTTGTAGACTGAACAGAGTGCACTAAGTTTTGTAGACCGAACAGAGTGCACTAAGTTTTGTAGACTGAACAGAGTGCACTAAGTTTTGTAGACCGAACAGAGTGCACTAAGTTTTGTAGACTGAACAGAGTGCACTAAGTTTTGTAGACCGAACAGAGTGCACTAAGTTTTTTGTAGACCGAACAGAGTGCACTAAGTTTTGTAGACTGAACAGAGTGCACTAAGTTTTGTAGACTGAACAGAGTGCACTAAGTTTTGTAGACCGAACAGAGTGCACTAAGTTTTGTAGACTGAACAGAGTGCACTAAGTTTTGTAGACCGAACAGAGTGCACTAAGTTTTTAGACTGAACAGAGTGCACTAAGTTTTGTAGACCGAACAGAGTGCACTAAGTTTTGTAGATTGAACAGAGTGCACTAAGTTTTGTACCTGAACAGAGTGCACTAAGTTTTGTAGACTGAACAGAGTGCACTAAGTTTTGTAGACCGAACAGAGTGCACAAAGTTTTGTAGACTGAACAGAGTGCACTAAGTTTTGTAGACTGAACAGAGTGCACTATGTTTTGTAGACCGAACAGAGTGCACTAAGTTTTGTAGACTGAACAGAGTGCACTAAGTTTTGTAGACCGAACAGAGTGCACTAAGTTTTGTAGACCTGAACAGAGTGCACTAAGTTTTGTAGACTGAACAGAGTGCACTAAGTTTTGTAGACTGAACAGAGTGCACTAAGTTTTGTAGACTGAACAGAGTGCACTAAGTTTTGTACTGAACAGAGTGCACTAAGTTTTGTAGACCTGAACAGAGTGCACTAAGTTTTGTAGTGAACAGAGTGCACTAAGTTTTGTAGAGTTTTGAACAGAGTGCACTAAGTTTTGTAGACCGAACAGAGTGCACTAAGTTTTGTAGACCGAACAGAGTGCACTAAGTTTTGTAGACCGAACAGAGTGCACTAAGTTTTGTAGACTGAACAGAGTGCACTAAGTTTTGTAGACCGAACAGAGTGCACTAAGTTTTGTAGACCGAACAGAGTGCACTAAGTTTTGTAGACTGAACAGAGTGCACTAAGTTTTGTAGACCTGAACAGAGTGCACTAAGTTTTGTAGACCGAACAGAGTGCACTAAGTTTTGTAGACTGAACAGAGTGCACTAAGTTTTGTAGACCGAACAGAGTGCACTAAGTTTTGTAGACCGAACAGAGTGCACTAAGTTTTGTAGACTGAACAGAGTGCACTAAGTTTTGTAGACCTGAACAGAGTGCACTAAGTTTTGTAGACCGAACAGAGTGCACTAAGTTTTGTAGACTGAACAGAGTGCACTAAGTTTTGTAGACTGAACAGAGTGCACTAAGTTTTGTAGACTGAACAGAGTGCACTAAGTTTTGTAGACCGAACAGAGTGCACTAAGTTTTGTAGACTGAACAGAGTGCACTAACTAACAGAGTGCACTAAGTTTTGTAGACCTGAACAGAGTGCACTAAGTTTTGTAGACCGAACAGAGTGCACTAAGTTTTGTAGACTGAACAGAGTGCACTAAGTTTTGTAGACCGAACAGAGTGCACTAAGTTTTGTAGACTGAACAGAGTGCACTAAGTTTTGTAGACTGAACAGAGTGCACTAAGTTTTGTAGACTGAACAGAGTGCACTAAGTTTTGTAGACTGAACAGAGTGCACTAAGTTTTGTAGAGTTTTGAACAGAGTGCACTAAGTTTTGTAGACCGAACAGAGTGCACTAAGTTTTGTAGACTGAACAGAGTGCACTAAGTTTTGTAGACTGAACAGAGTGCACTAAGTTTTGTAGACCGAACAGAGTGCACTAAGTTTTGTAGACCGAACAGAGTGCACTAAGTTTTGTAGACTGAACAGAGTGCACTAAGTTTTTTGCACTAAGTTTTGTAGACCGAACAGAGTGCACTAAGTTTTGTGAACAGAGTGCACTAAGTTTTGTAGACTGAACAGAGTGCACTAAGTTTTGTAGACCGAACAGAGTGCACTAAGTTTTGTAGACCGAACAGAGTGCACTAAGTTTTGTAGACTGAACAGAGTGCACTAAGTTTTGTAGACCGAACAGAGTGCACTAAGTTTTGTAGACCTGAACAGAGTGCACTAAGTTTTGTAGACTGAACAGAGTGCACTAAGTTTTGTAGACCGAACAGAGTGCACTAAGTTTTGTAGACCGAACAGAGTGCACTAAGTTTTGTACTGAACAGAACAGAGTGCACTAAGTTTTGTAGACCGAACAGAGTGCACTAAGTTTTGTAGACCTGAACAGAGTGCACTAAGTTTTGTAGACCGAACAGAGTGCACTAAGTTTTGTAGACTGAACAGAGTGCACTAAGTTTTGTAGTAGAACAGAGTGCACTAAGTTTTGTAGACTGAACAGAGTGCACTAAGTTTTGTAGACCGAACAGAGTGCACTAAGTTTTGTAGACTGAACAGAGTGCACTAAGTTTTGTAGACTGAACAGAGTGCACTAAGTTTTGTAGACTGAACAGAGTGCACTAAGTTTTGTAGACTGAACAGAGTGCACTAAGTTTTGTAGACCGAACAGAGTGCACTAAGTTTTGTAGACTGAACAGAGTGAGTGAACAGAGTGCACTAAGTTTTGTAGACCGAACAGAGTGCACTAAGTTTTGTAGACTGAACAGAGTGCACTAAGTTTTGTAGACTGAACAGAGTGCACTAAGTTTTGTAGACTGAACAGAGTGCACTAAGTTTTGTAGACTGAACAGAGTGCACTAAGTTTTGTAGACCGAACAGAGTGCACTAAGTTTTGTAGACTGAACAGAGTGCACTAAGTTTTGTAGACGAACAGAGTGCACTAAGTTTTGTAGACCGAACAGAGTGCACTAAGTTTTGTAGACCGAACAGAGTGCACTAAGTTTTGTAGACTGAACAGAGTGCACTAAGTTTTTAGACCGAACAGAGTGCACTAAGTTTTGTAGACTGAACAGAGTGCACTAAGTTTTGTAGACTGAACAGAGTGCACTAAGTTTTGTAGACTGAACAGAGTGCACTAAGTTTTTTAGACTGAACAGAGTGCACTAAGTTTTGTAGACTGAACAGAGTGCACTAAGTTTTGTAGACTGAACAGAGTGCACTAAGTTTTGTAGACTGAACAGAGTGCACTAAGTTTTGTAGTGAACAGAGTGCACTAAGTTTTGTAGACCGAACAGAGTGCACTAAGTTTTGTAGACTGAACAGAGTGCACTAAGTTTTGTAGACCGAACAGAGTGCACTAAGTTTTGTAGACCGAACAGAGTGCACTAAGTTTTGTAGACCTGAACAGAGTGCACTAAGTTTTGTAGACTGAACAGAGTGCACTAAGTTTTGTAGACCTGAACAGAGTGCACTAAGTTTTGTAGACTGAACAGAGTGCACTAAGTTTTGTAGACCGAACAGAGTGCACTAAGTTTTGTAGACTGAACAGAGTGCACTAAGTTTTGTAGACCGAACAGAGTGCACTAAGTTTTTGAACAGAGTGCACTAAGTTTTGTAGACTGAACAGAGTGCACTAAGTTTTGTAGACCTGAACAGAGTGCACTAAGTTTTGTAGACTGAACAGAGTGCACTAAGTTTTGTAGACTGAACAGAGTGCACTAAGTTTTGTAGACCGAACAGAGTGCACTAAGTTTTGTAGACTGAACAGAGTGCACTAAGTTTTGTAGACTGAACAGAGTGCACTAAGTTTTGTAGACTGAACAGAGTGCACTAAGTTTTGTAGACTGAACAGAGTGCACTAAGTACAGAGTGCACTAAGTGCACTAAGTTTTGTAGACTGAACAGAGTGCACTAAGTTTTGTAGACCGAACAGAGTGCACTAAGTTTTGTAGAGTTTTGAACAGAGTGCACTAAGTTTTGTAGACCTGAACAGAGTGCACTAAGTTTTGTAGACCGAACTTAGTGTACTCTACTGAACAGAGTGCACTAAGTTTTGTAGACCGAACAGAGTGCACTACGTTTTGTAGACCGAACAGAGTGCACTAAGTTTTGTAGACTGAACAGAGTGCACTAAGTTTTGTAGACCGAACAGAGTGCACTAAGTTTTGTAGACTGAACAGAGTGCACTAAGTTTTGTAGACCGAACAGAGTGCACTAAATTTGTAGACCGAACAGAGTGCACAACGTTTTGTAGACTGAACAGAGTGCACTAAGTTTTGTAGACCGAACAGAGTGCACTAAGTTTTGTAGCCCGAACAGAGTGCACAAAGTTTTGTAGACTGAACAGAGTGCACTAAGTTTTGTAGCCCGAACAGAGTGCACTAAGTTTTGTAGACCGAACAGAGTGCACTAAGTTTTGTAGACCGAACAGAGTGCACTAAGTTTTGTAGACTGAACAGAGTGCACTAAGTTTTGTAGACTGAACAGAGTGCACTAAGTTTTGTAGACCGAACAGAGTGCACTAAGTTTTGTAGACCGAACAGAGTGCACTAAGTTTTGTAGCCCAAACAGAGTGCACTAAGTTTTGTAGACTGAACAGAGTGCACTAAGTTTTGTAGACCGAACAGAGTGCACTAAGTTTTGTATACCGAACTTAGTGTACTCTACTGAACAGAGTGCACTAAGTTTTGTAGACCGAACAGAGTGCACTAAGTTTTGTAGACTGAACAGAGTGCACTAAGTTTTGTAGACCGAACAGAGTGCACTAAGTTTTGTAGACTGAACAGAGTGCACTAAGTTTTGTAGACTGAACAGAGTGCACTAAGTTTTGTAGACCGAACAGAGTGCACTAAGTTTTGTAGACCGAACAGAGTGCACAACGTTTTGTAGACTGAACAGAGTGCACTAAGTTTTGTAGCCCAAACAGAGTGCACTAAGTTTTGTAGACCGAACTTAGTGTACTCTACTGAACAGAGTGCACTAAGTTTTGTAGACCGAACAGAGTGCACTACGTTTTGTAGACCGAACAGAGTGCACTAAGTTTTGTAGACTGAACAGAGTGCACTAAGTTTTGTAGACCGAACAGAGTGCACTAAATTTGTAGACCGAACAGAGTGCACAACGTTTTGTAGACTGAACAGAGTGCACTAAGTTTTGTAGACCGAACAGAGTTCACTAAGTTTTGTAGCCCGAACAGAGTGCACAAAGTTTTGTAGACCGAACTTCGTGTACTCTACTGAACAGAGTGCACTAAGTTTTGTAGACCGAACAGAGTGCACTACGTTTTGTAGACTGAACAGAGTGCACTAAGTTTTGTAGACTGAACAGAGTGCACTAAGTTTTGTAGCCCGAACAGAGTGCACTAAGGTTTGTAGACTGAACAGAGTGCACTAAGTTTTGTAGACCGAACAGAGTGCACTAAGTTTTGTAGACTGAACAGAGTGCACAAAGTTTTGTAGACCGAACAGAGTGCACTAAGTTTTGTAGACCGAACAGAGTGCACTAAGTTTTGTAGACCGAACAGAGTGCACTAAGTTTTGTAGACCGAACAGAGTGCACTAAGTTTTGTAGACTGAACAGAGTGCACTAAGTTTTGTAGACCGAACAGAGTGCACTAAGTTTTGTAGCCCGAACAGAGTGCACTAAGTTTTGTAGCCCAAACAGAGTGCACTAAGTTTTGTAACGAACAGAGTGCACTAAGTTTTGTAGACCGAACAGAGTGCACTAAGTTTTGTATACCGAACTTAGTGTACTCTACTGAACAGAGTGCACTAAGTTTTGTAGACCGAACAGAGTGCACTAAGTTTTGTAGACCGAACAGAGTGCACAAAGTTTTGTAGACTGAACAGAGTGCACTAAGTTTTGTAGCCCGAACAGAGTGCACTAAGTGTTGTAGACCAAACAGAGTGCACTAAGTTTTGTAGACCGAACAGAGTGCACTAAGTTTTGTAGCCCGAACAGAGTGCACTAAGTTTTGTAGACTGAACAGAGTGCACTAAGTTTTGTAGACCGAACAGAGTGCACTAAGTTTTGTAGCCCGAACAGAGTGCACTAAGTTTTGTAGCCCAAACAGAGTGCACTAAGTTTTGTAACGAACAGAGTGCACTAAGTTTTGTAGACCGAACAGAGTGCACTAAGTTTTGTATACCGAACTTAGTGTACTCTACTGAACAGAGTGCACTAAGTTTTGTAGACCGAACAGAGTGCACAACGTTTTGTAGACTGAACAGAGTGCACTAAGTTTTGTAGACTGAACAGAGTGCACTAAGTTTTGTAGACCGAACAGAGTGCACTAAGTTTTGTAGCCCGAACAGAGTGCACTAAGTTTTGTAGCCCAAACAGAGTGCACTAAGTTTTGTAACGAACAGAGTGCACTAAGTTTTGTAGACCGAACAGAGTGCACTAAGTTTTGTAGACTGAACAGAGTGCACTAAGTTTTGTAGACCGAACAGAGTGCACTAAGTTTTGTAGACCGAACAGAGTGCACTAAGTTTTGTAGACCGAACAGAGTGCATTACGTTTTGTAGACTGAACAGAGTGCACTAAGTTTTGTAGACCGAACAGAGTGCACTAAGTTTTGTAGACGGAACAGAGTGCATTAAGTTTTGTAGACCGAACAGAGTGCACTAAGTTTTGTAGACTGAACAGAGTGCACTACGTTTTGTAGCCCGAATAGAGTGCACTACGTTTTGTAGACTGAACAGAGTGCACTATGTTTTGTAGCCCAAACAGAGTGCATTAAGTTTTGTAGACCGAACAGAGTGCACTAAGTTTTGTAGATGTGATCCTTTGACAAAGTTTTTTTTTTAAATGACATTGTTTACAAGGAGTGCAAGGGTGAATTGAGTTGTTGCACAAGCACAGAACGCGCCAATGGGATGTTGTTAGCTCGTGCTTGGCTCTGCCAACCACCTTGCTTGTTCTGCCCCTCTATGCTTCATCTGCTCCCAATGAAAATGACACAGATGAACTATCTTGGGTTAGTTATACATGTCTTTGCTGTGCTATTTTTGGTATGAAATCCAGTGTGAACATGGGCCTACTGTGTACATATACAAAGAGTGGGGTCTCATTTTGCCTCTTTATTGTGCAGAAGTTGCTTGTTTGATATTTTTTTATATATTTATTTAAATATATGTTAAATAGCAGCTTTCTCTCCATATTTGTGTTTTTTTCATCAGTACTACTCTAAGGCCAAGTTTAGCTTTGTGTCCAAGACTTTCTAGTTTGAACATTATTTCAGGGACACTATTCAAGCAATACCTCTAACTTCGGTCTTCTCCTGTTCTTGGTAATAATATCATGCTCTGCGCCATCCCTCTCTCTGTTTCCTCCCCCAGTTTAAGAGGATGTTGAACCGGGAGCTGTCTCACCTGTCAGAGATGAGTCGTTCAGGGAACCAGGTGTCTGAATACATCTCCACTACCTTCCTGGGTGAGTCACACACCTCCCCTTTCACCTGCACTCCTGACTGGGTCTCTGTTTGTCTTCTATCCCTTATACACCTCAGTCCTCTATCCTCAAGGAAACTGACCAGAGCCCTATGTATGTGGCTCTGGTCAAAAGTAGTGCACTATACGGCTGCTATTTAGAAAGAGGGTTATATTTTAGTTAATACTGACCAGTATAATGCATTTATTGTTATTTGACCTTTATCCACACTGTTAACCCCAATGTGCTGTCATTACTCAAAAGTTTTGAGGAAACGCGTTGTACTTAATATATCTGAGTACAGTTACTTAAAGTGATTTTGTAGTTATTAATCAAACTGATAGAGTTACTATGAGCTTTTAGGGGGGTCCTGATTTGAGTTGTATCAGAGTAACGCCCACTTTAAGCCACGCCCCCAATATAATTTCCCAGTGTACCTTGCCTTTTTGAGTGAATTGTGGAATCATCACCCATGGCTGTATTTATTAGCGACATGGTTGTGGAATTTGTTCATTTTCAGTCCTATGGCCTTTCCCAAGTGAATTCCTAGGTGAATGTTATCATTATAATTAAACATTACATATCTCATAAGGACTTATTTGAGGCCTAGATTTACTCTAATACAGTGGCCTGAAACTCATGGTTGACAGGCCACATCAGGCCTGCAAATAAGGTTGCAAAATCCCATATTTTCAAAACAAAATCGAGGTTGAAGAATTTCCAGGTATCTTCTAAACCGGATTTCTGGAAAACATACCAGACTTTTGCAACCCTACCTGCAAGACACTTTATGCTGGCTTGCAAAGTGACATGTAATTCCTATTGGAATTCAGCCAGAGTTAGGCGATCCAACAGTAGAACTGTGTATTCACTCACAACCTGCATTCATAATGACTGCCAGGGTTAAGAACAGTGTGAGGAGACTACCAATTGGAACAACATTACATTTCTGTAACGGGTGCAAAAAATCTAATTAAATGATTGGATTAGTTTAGAAAAATGTATGTTATTTAACTGTGTGTAGCATAAGATTAATCAATCAATCACTCAATGTACATGCAAAAGTGAGCCCTGTAATGATGCATACTATAGAGATATAGCACACTATAGCCTTTATAATAAGAAGTTATAAATGCATCAAATCAAATCAAATTGATTTATATAGCCCTTCTTACATCAGCTGATATCTCAAAGTGCTTATAACAAGCATTCAAAAGTATTGTAATGAACCTCTGACCTCCATGTCTCCTCCAGATAAGCAGAATGAGGTAGAGATCCCGTCTCCGACCCTGCGGGAGCGGGACCGGGACAAGCCCATGTGTCATATCAGTGGAGTGAAGAAGCTGACACACAGCTCCAGCCTGTCCATCAACACCACCATGCCACGCTTCGGAGTCAAGACGGAACAGGAGGACGCACTGGCCAGGGTACGGTATACCTGTACTGGATCTGGGATCTGTGGACCCTTACACATACTCACACATGAACACTCAGTCACCTCGAAGATGATTTAAAATGGCATATCTTGCTGAGACCCAGCGAAAAAAAGCTTTATGAATTATTACTTTTTTGTGAGTGAAATAAACATTTGACAACATTTATTTATTATTTTATTTTATTGTATGTGCACTGTAGTGGATATTATGATGCTGTGAATATTATATTTGTAAAATTTTACATTACAGTAAATGTGTGTACAGTAGGTGAAAAATACAGGATATTTATACACAAGCTCTTATTTAGCTCTTATTTAATGTGAGAAAAAATATATTACACTGCTCTGAAAACTCACCAAACTATTCCACAAATACTTTAATATATATAGTGTATGTGGACACTCCTTCAAATTAGTGGAATTGGCTATTTCAGCCACACCCTTTGCTGACAGGTGTGTAAAATCGAGCACACAGCCATGTAATCTCCGTAGACAAACATTGGCAGTAGACTTGCCTTACTGAAGAGCTCAGTGACTTTCAACGTGGCACCGTCTTTGGATGCCTTTTCAACAGTTTCTGCCCTGCTAGAGCTGCCCCGGTCAACTGAAAGTGCAGATATTGTGAAATGGAAACGTCTAGGTGCAACAATGGCTCAGCCACAAAGTGGTAGGCCACACAAGCTCACAGAACGGGGCTGCTGAGTACTGAAGCACGTAGCGTGTAAAAATCGTCTGTCCTCGGTTGCAACACACTACCGAGTTCCAAACTTCCTCTGGAAGCAATATCAGCATAATAACTATTAGTCTGGAGCTTAATAAAATGGGTTTTCATGGCCGAGCGGCTGCACACAAGCCTAAGATCACCATGCACAATGCCAAGCGTCGGCTGGAATGGTGGGAATGGTGTAAAGCTCGCCACCATTGCGGAGCTTTACGCTTCACCATCTGGCAGTCCAACGGACTAATCTAGGTTTGACGGATGTCAGGGGAACGCTAACTGGGGGAACGCTAACTGCCCCAATGCATAGTGCCAACTGTAAAGTTTGGTGGAGGAGGAATGATGATCTGGAGCTGTTTTTCTTGGTTGGGGCTAGGCCCCTTAGTTCCAGTGAAAGGAAAGCTTAACACTACAGCATACAATGACATTCAAGACGATTCTATGCTTCCGACTTTGCGGCAACAGTTGGGGGAAGGCCCTTTCCTGTTTCAGCATGACAATGCCTCCGTGCACAAAGCGAGGTCCATACCGAAATGGTTTGTTGAGATCGGTGTGGAAGAACTTGACTGGCCTGCACAGAGCCATAACATAAACCCCAGTGAACACCTTTGGGATGAATTGGAACGCCGACTGCGATCCAGGTCTAATCGCCCAACATCAGTGCCCGACCTTAATAATGCTCTTGTGGCTGAATGGAAGCATGTCCCCACAGCAATGTTCCAACAGCTAGTGGAAAACCTTCCTAGAATAGTGGAGGCTGTTATAGCAGCAAAGAGGGGACCAACTCCATATCAATGCACATGATTTCGGAATGAGATGTTCGACAAGAGCAGGTGACCACATACTTTTGGTCATGTACTGTATTTACTTACTGGAAACAATTTGAATATCACAAAAATTATGATTACACAATTACATGCATGTACTTTCTTCTTTAAATAAAATGTGCTAAATTGAGATGGCAGCCATTAAAAAAAAATACAGGATAAGAAAGTACAGTCACACGCCCCACATGATATCATTGAATACCCCAGAATGTCCTCTCAAAGGTACAACAGGACTTAACACAGTGGCATGTATGGCCTCAGAGATACGGCCCAAAAAATCTATCTCCATTAGAGTGGACAAAAATGAATTGATTTCATTTATTGATGGGTCTCTGAAGGGATTAAATGGAGTCATATGTCAAGTCAAATTCTGGGTATGTGTACATTTACTTGGCAAAGAAAGGTGATTCTGTTTCTGATTCTGATGTCTGTTGACCAGGAGCTGGATGACTTGAATAAGTGGGGCCTTAATATCTTTCGTCTGGCTGAGTTCTCCAATAATAGGCCTCTCAGCTGCATCATGTTCGCCATCTTCCAGGTGGGTGAGAAGCAGTGGTTTTATCCATTCGATTTTTGGTAAGAGTGGTCATATAGACTTAATGTAGACTTTGCTGTTCATATACGTGTATAGGATCCTGAGTGTTTGCGTGACACTGTGTTTTCCTTCCCTGTAGGAGAGGGATCTGTTGAAGACGTTTCAAATCCCTGTCGACACCTTCGTGACCTACGTTATGACCCTGGAGGACCACTACCATGCCAACGTGGCCTACCACAACAGCCTCCACGCCGCTGACGTCACACAGTCCACCCACGTCCTGCTGTCCACACCGGCTCTGGACGTAAGAACCAAATATCACCACACACTGAGCCTATGTCTAACAACAGCTAACGTGAAGCACACAGCTGCACTCTAACTGCCATCGCACATTCATGTCCTAAAGGCTGTTCTAAAACGTGATTGGTTACACTGTGTTCTATCTCTCTCTCTCTGTCAGGCTGTGTTCACTGATCTGGAGATCCTGGCTGCGTTATTTGCTGCTGCCATCCATGATGTGGATCATCCTGGCGTGTCCAACCAGTTCCTCATCAACACCAGTGAGTCCTTACAATGGAGAAAGGAGGAGACAGGACGCTGTACAGTACACTGCATTTTAACTGAATAAAGCTCCCTGAACCACATCTCAGTTTAGCTCAGCTTACTAGTCAGTGTAGCACAGCTGATAATGTAAAAAGAAAATGTCAGAGTCAGCACTGTAATGTGAAAAGGTTACTAGTGGGGTGTGTCTACAGGTCCTCTGACCTAGTATGTGTTCTGTACTGACCCGGTGTGTTCTGTCTGTCCTCTTCCCCCAGACTCGGAGCTGGCTCTGATGTACAACGATGAGTCAGTCCTGGAGAACCACCACCTGGCCGTGGGCTTCAAGCTACTCCACGAGGACAACTGTGACATCTTCCAGAACCTCAGCAAGAGGCAGAGACAGAGCCTGCGCAAGCTCGTTATCGATATGGTGAGGCTCCTGCCACTCACACTCACCCACTAATGGGCTGCTCTGCTGGCTCAGTAAGGGGCGGGGCTTATAAGAGTTATTTAAATGTTATTCCCTGATATTGTTTCATGTTTTTGTTTGACCTCGTCCTTTAATTGACCTCTCAAGGTGTTGGCGACAGATATGTCCAAGCACATGAGTTTGCTGGCTGATCTGAAGACCATGGTGGAGACGAAGAAGGTGACCAGTTCAGGAGTGCTCCTGCTCGACCACTACACTGATCGCATCCAGGTGAGCTTTCCCTTCTGACCTCTAAACATATCCCCTGCAGAAAAAAATGGTACTCCAAACTCAAATTGAAGCTGGAGAAAATTCACAACGCCTACCGTGCACTGGTGATTCCTGACCTTATGTGTGTGTCTGCAGGTGCTGAGGAACATGGTGCACTGTGCGGACCTAAGTAACCCCACCAAGCCCCTGGTCGTGTACAGAGAGTGGACTGAGCGCATCATGGAGGAGTTCTTTAGACAGGGGGACAAGGAGAGGGAGAGAGGCATGGAGATCAGCCCTATGTGTGACAAACACACTGCTTCTGTGGAGAAGAGTCAGGTTAGGAAACATACACACAACACACATGTTGGGATCACTTTCAAAGTAATTATAAAAGCTTAATGCTTATATATGCTTTCTTAATAATTATTGATGTTTATAAATGTCATCTCATGTTGCTGACACAAATTCCTTAGCCGTGTATAATGTGCTTGTTATTAGTGTGATGTTCGTTAGTGTGTTTGATTCTCCTGGTGTTGTGTGCTGTAGGTGGGCTTCATCGACTACATCGTGCACCCTCTGTGGGAGACGTGGGGGGACCTGGTGCACCCTGACGCCCAGGACATCCTTGACACTCTTGAGGACAACAGGGACTGGTACCAGAGCACCATCCCCCAGAGCCCCATCTCCCCACCCCCAATCCCCCTCGGCCCAGACAAGAGGCTCAACGCCTGCATCGACAAGTTCCAGTTCAAGCTCACCTTGGATGAAGACACGGAGGGAGGACAGGAGGAGGAAGAAGAGGAGGAGGAGGAGGAGGAGGAGGAGGAGGAGGAGGGGAAAACCACCCCCAATCACATGGTGCTGGACTGCAGTCAGGGAGAGGAGGAAGACAAGAAAGAAGAGGGGGAAGGAGAGGACGTGGTAAAGGATGAAAGGGAAGGAGACATCATCGAGGAGGAAGGGGAACTAGGGATGGAGGAGGAGGAGGAGAAGAGGGGAGTTCTTCAGCGAGCTCAGTCAGGGGTGGAGATACAATCTGACACAAGCCCCGTGGAGGACGAGGAGGAGGAAGACTCCTCCTCACCAGCTGATGACACATGAGTTCCGCTCCTCTCTCCCTGGCCACACCCCACATTCACACACCACGCCCCTGTTTACCATCCTTTATTTCCGATGGCCAAAACCCAATATCAAATAAGACTACATAGACAATAGACCTTTAAATCTATTTTTCAAAAAGGGAACACAAATAATATTGCTTAAAGAAAAGCTATTTACACAGCAACTGTAGATTTGGAGCTGGAGGTGTTTCTTCCAGCTGATGCTTGAGGAACTGCTATGAGGACAAAGCGGAACATAGAGAAGCATTAATAATGGGCCATTGAAGACAGCGTAGCACTGGAACTGAAACACACACACATAAACATGCACAAACTCACCTCCACACACAAACACACCTCACTCACACACTTTGATTCATGGAAGAAAAAAAACTCTGAAGTCTACACACGAGAATGTGTGTGTTTGTGTGTTTGCGCGTGCCTATGTGTGCGTGTGTGTTTAGAGGAATCTGATTGGTAACAAATCTCTTTGGAAAAAGCCATCTCTATATGGAGTATTAACTAGCGTCAGTCAGTATTACTAGTTCATGTTTGTTAGAATTCAACAAGAACTCTGTTTTTTTCTGAGTGACTTATTTTCCATTTCTGTCGGAAAGAAGACTACAGATATCTATCTATAGAGGAGGAGTGGAGCGAGAAAAGAAGAGAGGATTAAGTTTAATAAAGAAAGGAAGATGCTGTGATGAGGGGACCTGAGGGTCCCGCCTCCATTTTCCCATTTTCCCTTTAAGAAGAAGTGCTACCGGTACAAGATGGCTGTGTGCCTTTCTGGAAACACCAGCTCCTGAAACATGGAGCTGTCGTGAAGCAGTGCATCGTGGGACAGGAGTGTCAGCTTTTGTCTTTATTTTAGATTGTCTCTTGTTCAAATATCTATTGTAACTGTTAATGATTTAGTGTGTGTGTGTGTGTGTGTGTGTGTGTGTGTGTGTGTGTGTGTGTGTGTGTGTGTGTGTGTGTGTGTGTGTGTGTGTGTGTGTGTGTGTGTGTCACATGCTCAGTATGTTTCTGTGGTGACAGGTTTTCAGCTGTAAGTCTTCCTTTGTTGCTTTTCAAGTTGATGAGACGTTTCAGAACTCGTAGATAAGGAGCAGTCACTATCACTACACCACGACACCTGCTGCTTGTGGACTCTCCAGTTTTTACATATGAAAATTATTTTACTTTTTTACTTTCTGAGGATAAGCCATGTGATACTTTACACTATATGTTCTGCCTGTTTTCTATTTTTTATTGTTTTTGCTAAATATGTTTGAAGGATTAGGATAATATCATCAGCAGCACAAATTCACATTTTGTCATTTACCCACTCACAATGTATTTATTCACCAGTCTCTTCTCACTTACTGCATCAGTTGTCACCAAAGCAACAGATTGGAAACTGATGAGGGGAGAGATGCTTTGACGGGGCAGACTGAGAGGATTTTGTCAGGGTGATTTCAGGATTGGAGGGAATCGAAAGAACGAGCTTGGCCAGAAAGGAGGCTGTTCAGACAGTCACACACAGCCATTCTTGTTATGTTTTAAGCTTTTCTGCCTTAATGTCAAATGCAGGATACATACCTGCAACTATGTAGATTTATAAGATAAATTCTAAATATCCTAGTATATTTATACTATGTCTGTATGCCTCTATATGTGAGTGTCTGTGTGTCTATACACAATGTACCCAGCATCTACATATGGTCAGGGACAATATTAAGAATGTGTTGTAGATAGATAGATAGATAGATAGATAGATAGATAGATAGATAGATAGATAGATAGATAGATAGATAGATAGATAGATAGAGAGACATTTAGAGAGAGAGAGAGAGACATTTAGAGAGAGAGAGAGAGAGAGAGAGAGAGAGAGAGAGGGGGAGGAGAGAGAGAGAGAGAGAGAGAGAGAGAGAGAGAGAGAGAGAGAGAGAGGAGGAAGAGAGAGAGAGAGAGAGAGAGAGGAGGAAGGGAGAGAGAGCTCTTCTTGTGTGTCATCACGCACTAGAGTCACCATCCTGGCTGTATGAGGACATGGTCACGGGATTGATCAGCACACAGCTTAAATAGGTCTCAGTTTAACTTGGAGTTGTTCACAGGGTAAAAAACAACAACATAAGTATAGCTGGTTTCTGCTGGTCGGTAACGTAGCTCGTCTAAAGAACAGCTTGTGCCTGATGGAACAGAGGCCTGAGATCCATCCAGTCCAGCTCTGTGATTGGCTGGAGCAGCATTGCGGTGTCACTGCACAGGCCTTTAATTGTTGGAATGGGAATCCAACATTACTGTCTCAGTACCTGGAATAGGAGATTCCCATGAAGCTTCCCTCTGTCTTTGAAGATATACGGCTTTGTTTATCTGGCTTTTTGTTTTTTCATGAGCTATAAAAACAAATAAATAATGAATTGCCATTTTAACACAATACTGTAGCGATCATTTCTTATTAAGAAATTATTCATTTGATGAATTGCTGCCATTCTTTTTAAATATTGAACAGGAAACCATGGAAAATACCACAAGTTTGTGTACAGTTTTTATTTTTGTATCATTCTGGTGGATGAATGGTCAAGAAACGAAACTATAATGACATATTGATAATTTAACTATTAGCATTATCACAGCTTGTTTTGTATATTTTGTAATGTTGGATTGTAAAATTAGAAATTGATTCAGGTCATTATCATTGATAATTAACCATGTTTTAGTTACAAGAAAATTACTAAATCAGTAAAACACTACTGGCCACACCATCACGCTTTCCTTCTCTTTTTCTGTCCTCATCTTTCCTCTGTCTTTCTCTTTTGTGCTATCATTTTTCTCACACACAGAAGTGTGTAAATTTCATTATTAGATTAATTAGATTAATCAGGATTAGATGAATCATCAGAAAAATTAAAATATTTTGTACCAGAACTTTCTTTCAAGGGAGGTTGTAGGGTAGACAGTGTGGTTAAAGTAATATGTGGGTACAGTATGTGTTTGTTGGAAGATTTGGTAGTTATGTCTCTCACTAGTTCCGTTGGACCTGGTTTAAACCTTAGTTTTTTTCTATTGTGCTATTCCATGTTTGCCCATTCCATATTGCTCAAGTCATAATCAATGAAAACTATTCATTATCAATATGCCATGTAGGAGTGATTGTGAGTTATTGACAGATGTGTATGGGTGAAGCGAGAGGTAAAAAACAAGAAGGTTCTGAGAGAGACATTGCGTAGCCATTTTGAAATTAGCTCCACCTCCACTTCTTGGTCAGTTTTGTCATATTAGACTCCCTCCAAGAACAATTATCTGGGCTTTAATCCATGTGTTACTTGTTCACAAGTTAGGAAAATTATATAAATGGAAAAAACACCATGAAATGATTGTAATATTTGTAAATTATATTGCTGTAATGTGTAAAATGTGTCCAAGTTATTTTTTATTATATTATTTTTATGAAAGGTTTTCTTCTGAGAGAACTGAGGTGTTATTTTGTGAATAAAATGCATTTAATAAGCAAACAGCTATATAATACAATTATATATCAGTATATTTTTATTTTATTTCACTGTTCGGTACTGTAAAGTGTGTTAAAATTACAAATAAAGGAAGATTTTTTATAATATAAGCAAAGAGAAATAGCCTACTGGCTTGTATTTGTTGTCTGTGTAGGCTACTGTGTGTGCTTAATAATTGTATCAGAGATTATAAAAAAGGAGTAGACTAAAAGGTCAAGGTTTTCAATAGTCTGGTTTATTGTGGTTTATAAAGTGAATGTGAATACTGTGCTTCCACACCATATTTTTATTTTGAGAGAATCAATGTATGAGTAGGCCTACATGTTTATCAAAGACGATCTAAGTGATTAGTAAGAATGGGCTACAGAGACTTCCATTGCACACCATGAGGATTATCAATACATATGATAAGCCCCATTGCAGGAATTGATGGACTCATTTCAGCCTGACAGTTTCAGGCTACGCTATCTAATTATTTGGCTTGACTTGATCATAGCTACCTCTCTTATAATTATGAAGTATTTTCAGTGGTGGAAAAAGTACCGTATTATCTTACTTGAGTAAAACTAAAGATTCCTTAATAGAAAATGACTCAAGTAAAAGTGAAAGTCATCCAGTAAAAGAGTACTATGGTAGTATTTGGTTATTTAATTTTTTTATATTTTTTAATGTTTTTATTTTTATTTACCCCTTTTTCTCCCCAATTTCGTGGTATCCAATTGTTTAGTAGCTACTATCTTGTCTCATCGCTACAACTCCCGTACGGGCTCGGGAGAGACGAAGGTTGAAAGTCATGCGTCCTCCGATACACAACCCAACCAAGCCGTGTTATATTCTCCTACATTAATTTCACATTTCCACAAACTTCAAAGTGTTTCCTTTCAAATGGTACCAAGAACATGCATATCCTTGCTTCAGGTCCTGAGCTACAGCCAGTTAGATTTGGGTATGTCATTTTAGGCAAAAAAAAAGAAAAGTGTACTTTATACCACTAAGTAAAATACTAAGTATTTTGACAGACACGTCTGCAACCTCAAATCCACATAACATTGCCAAAAGAGATTTTCCACCCTCTCTGACATGGCTGCTTCCAACGCATTTACTACCCATCATGCACCGCGCTCCAATCACAGGTCGGATACAAAAGCTAGTCCAATCAGAAGAAAATACTACAGTGCTTGAGCGCACGAGAGAGACGTTTCCTGAAGCATTGCGGAAGAGAGGTAAATGAATGGTTGGTCATATTTTTACTTCGAAAATAACAGTTTGTGGAAGTGTTTTTAGCATTTTATTGTGAACATGATACTTTATTGCATATACAACATTCATAAATATTGTTCGAAAGGAAGTTTTCCCGCCTTAAATCAAGACCGCTGATAGCTAGCTGCTACTACTGTAGACCTTCTTCAGCTAACTTAACAGTTACTTGCTAAGTTATCGTTACATGGATTGCATTATGACTAAATGATTCTGAAAATGTCGTTCTAACGCATTGTATCAGAGGTTTCATATGGGGCCGACTGTCTCAATGTTGTGAATGGTGGCCAGTCTGAGGACTAGCTGTATTGGGTTCAAGTACTTTGTCTATTACCTTGAGTTATGTTTGCAGGAGCGCCGCGAATTCCTGAAAGTGTAGTTGGTCCCAGTTGATACTGCATCATGTCTTGTGCGCTTCTACTGTTGTTGACGAGCTTGGCTTTGGCCATGGGCACTGGCACAGCGGTGGAGATCCAACGTCCACGCGGAGTACCACAATCAAGTGAGTTGGCATCTGATTCTAACCCGAGTTCAAACAAATAACGTTATGGTTCTTATCACAGCCAGTGAGCTAGGCCTAGTCTATGCTATTCTAGCTGTCAGAATCCCATTGTGAGCATGGATTTTAACCTGGTAGGTGTGCATTGTCTCTCAGATGAGCTCTTATGTACCCAACCCTTACCTGTCCCCATCAATCCCGACAGAGAGACAGTTCTATGAGGAGAACAAGCCCTTTACCTGTTTGGACGGCTCCAGCACCATCCCCTTTGACCGGGTCAACGATGACTACTGCGACTGCAAGGATGGCTCGGATGAACCAGGTACAGTATCGCTCACTTCTCATCAGTAAAGCCAGACTGAACCCACTATCAAGACACTACATACTACTGTGCACAGTTATCACTAAGGTCTTGACTGTAAAGAATGTCTTTGCATTTTTTTTCACAGGTACTGCTGCCTGCCCCAATGGCAGCTTTCACTGTACCAACGCTGGCTTCAGACCCGCCTTCATCCCTTCCTCCCGGATCAACGACGGCATCTGTGGTAAGGACATTGTCACAGTATTTTTTTCCATGGATCAGTCGTCCCTTTCTCTCTGGGTTTTTTGTGGTTGTGTGTGTAATTGCTGTGTGCTGATGAAGTGTGTTCTCTCCTCAGACTGCTGTGACACGACAGACGAGTACAACAGTGGTGCCACTTGTCAAAACACCTGCAGGTGAGCAGTCGTAAAACTTACAGCATTCTGCAAACATTTAATATTCACTACAACACTAACATTGGCCTTTGTGTTGGCGAACGATTCCTCCAGTATGTGTGTGTGAAGACTGATTGTGTTGGCTGTGTGACCCCCCCCCTAGGGAGATGGGGCGCAAGGAGAGGGAGAGTCTGCAGATAATGGCTGAGATCACCAAGGAAGGCTTTCTGCTCAAACAACAACTGATACATGAAGCTAAAAGGGGACAGGAGGACAAACGGGTGAGTGACTAACCAACCAAAGGGTAGTAGATTTATTTGGGGTTGGTTAGGCAGAGGAAATGGCTAGGGTCTATACAGAGACCATTTCATATATAGAGCAATTGGTATAAATCCTTGCCGTTGAACGTGTTCATGAAATGACAAGACTTCCAACTTACGTGTTTTGTAAATACTTCCATCCGTGTGTTTGTGCAGGGCAAGTTGACTGAGCTGAAGGGTAGTAAGAAGGGTCTGGAGGGGAAGGTGGAGGCTCTGAGGACTGTGAAAGAAACAGCAGAGGATCCAGAGAAAGAGGCTAAAGAGCGCCACCTGAAGTCTTGGGAGGGTAAGTACTCTGGTATTACACTGGAAGCCATTATCTCTCTGCTTTTAACCTATGCACATCATAAATTCTCTATGTATTTGTTTTCTTCACACACAAAAAAGGTACTTTTGTGCTGTTCGGTAAAACCAAGATATTTAAGTATATTCTTATAGTTAAAAAACAGATTGTTAAATGTGAAATGCCCAGTGCTCTAATCGTCTCTCCAGTCAGATGTTTTTCAACATCTTTGATTTGGAAGTCAATTACAAAAGTCCTGTTGAAGATTTCTCTTTCTAAGTTGTATGTGATTTGATTTTGTCTGTTTCAGAACAAAAAGAACTCATCCGTATGGAGAAGGACAAAACTAGAATGGCTGAGGCTTTTCTGGAGCTGGATGATGACGCAGATGGCTAGTGAGTGTGTAGTGTGTGTAACTGTCAGCGTTGGATATATTCAGAGATATTTCGGTGTGATTCAGTGAGTGACTAATACGGGTGTTTTTGTTATTCCCAGTGTTTCTGTGGCTGAGCTGCAGTCCCACCTAGAGCTGGATCCAGATTCGGATGGCTCTCTGACAGAAACAGAGACTCAGGTAAGATGTCTCCTCTTCCTCCCCCTCAAGTCAAGAGAAGATGTTATATCACAATAGTAAATTACAGGGATTTAAACTAGTGTCGTTTTGGCTAAATTTGCCATTTTGAATCCAAAATAGGTGACCCATGTGATTCGTGTAGATCCAATGAGAAAAGTTTGGGCGGCTGGGGACTTTGGATAACTACTGGCTGTATGCGAACGAGTGATGCGCGTTTGGAGAAATACTGTCTGTATCCAAGGTTCACCCACTCGTTCACATAACAGAATGCAGCACGCCACTGAAGAGAGAGAAGACAACTTGCTAGTTACAGCATCAGCGCTCGCGCTGGAAAGAGAATGGAAAGGGAGTTGCCCAGTTAACTTACAGCAGCGCGTCCCCTGAACGATATCGTAGAGGTAGGAGAGAAGCCTGACCACTGAGATGGGGGTGAGAAGGTGACGAAGCGTACTTCATGAGCTGTAACTGAACTGGCATTTGGAAAGTTTGAGTTGAGGGAGAAAGTGTGGTGGAACAAGTATTGTTAGCATTGTTAAGGATCTTGCTAGCTGAATGGAATTCTCCGTTAGCTACCCAGAGAAATGTTGAGCAACATTAGCCAACTTACCTGATCAAATAATTGAGTTTATTGTGTGAATTAGCTGGCTAATAAAGTCCAACAGCTGACGTTAGCTAGCGTTACAACATCAGATGGGCTAACGCTAGTAACCTGACCAATTCACTATAGTATTAACTGGTAACGTTATACGACTCCTTGCCATTCCTCAAGTTATAATGCGTCAGTTGCTTACTGGACCCTAGCAATCTGTGTAATGTAACTAACTACTATTGGCGAACTGAAGTTTTCCCTCTTCAGTAACTATGTGGTTAATTTTCAGAATAAGATAATTAGGTGAAAATCAGGCTGGATGCCACTATAGAGGTGGAAGGAGCACCACACACTTTCTCACTTGTTCAATATGGTGGATAAAAGGGCTATGGCAGGTGTACTCTCTGCCTGAAAGATCAATTATACCAACAAAGGGTCTCCTGCTGCGCTGGCACATTGTAGAACAGATGTCCACAGGCAGAAAGTGTACAATGTAGTAATGTGCAGTGTAGCCCAAAGAGATTGCTTTTCTTGTGTTGAACTTGACAGTAATGTGAGTGAGGGGATTATTGAATTTTTTTACTTGGTGAACATTATATTTGCACACATTTAGCCTTGTGCACTTGAACAATGTCTACAATAGTGGCCACTATAATAGAATGCCAGGTTGTTTCTTTCTATTTCTACTTTAAGATGTTTTTTCCCCAAGTGCAATATTTAGATGTGTGTGTCACAAGCATTATATTATAAAGGCTGTCATGGCTGACTGCAATATTAGTGTATTGTTTTTTTCTCAAGACTTGAGTGTCATTTGCAGTAAAGTCTAGGCAACAAATAACATTTGATTGCTTGCTTTACCTTTTTTTGCTGTGAGTTAGGTTCACATTAATACCTTTTTATTTTACACACTGAGGTTGACATATTAATGAAGTCAAAATGATATTGCTTACTCAAAGCATTTGCATTTACTTGTTTTGAGTTGTCCAGAAAATACATCAAGATCATTTGTCTTGTATCAAGATATTCTGACTTGTATCGAGCCTTTGTAGGTTAAAATGAGCACATGGTCTGCCAGTGCAGTTAGTTTATCTTGGTAAGACGTCTTAAGATTTTTTTTTAATGTATTATTTCAAGATGGACATCTTAGCGTTTTTCTGATTTCCTAATCCATTCCTACAGGGATTGCTGGGAGGAGAAGGCAAAGTGGACACGTCAACATTTGAAACTGTGTGGAGCGGCATCAAAGACAAGTACCTGTCAGAGGTCGGTACTTATGTTATGAAGACTTCTTATTAGTCATTTCCATATCCTAGTTGAATGTTCAATGGTCTATCCTGGAGCCTCAGATTGGGTGTCTAGGCTGGGTTTCTGTCAAGCACGTTGTGAGAAATGGGCTATATAAGTGTGTGTGTGATTTGGTATATGTGACCGTGTGGGTGTTTCAGGGCCTGTTGGACCCCCCTGCCCCAGTGGAGACCCCCCAGGAGGAGGAGTCCAGGGACTTTGTTTCTGACCATGACTCTGACCACTACCCCGAGGATTACGCTGGAGAGGAGGAAGATGTGGAGGATGATGACGAGGAAGATGATGATCACGATGAGGAGGAGGAAGAGAAGGTAGTTGGAAATCCTCACATTGGAGGGGAAGGGCCTGAGCTAGGCTAGTATTGGAGGGCTTGGGTGGTCAGTTGTCCCAGTAACATAATGTGTGTTTAATTATCAGGTCCCTCCCACCGTGCAGACCCCAGAGAAAAGGGAGGACGATGAGTTGTCCATGCCACCGTACGACACAGAGACCCAGAGCCTTATTGATGGTGCATACATTCATCTGTTTTACAATCCTACCTTAAACAGGGACACAATTTGTGTTTGTCTGAATATACAAAGTAGGGGGTTCAGAATTTTAAGCGTAAATATCTGAATTGTGATTTTTCTGTGCTGTGGATTTGTATGTCTCATTGGTCTGTCCTTTGAGGTTGTGCTTTGTTGTCTTTGTTCCTCAGCTGCCCAGAAAGCCAGGGATGATTTTGATGAAGCTGAGAGGGCTCTCCGGGAAGTGGACGATCAAATGAAGTGAGTTTGCAACCACAATGCTTAATCTCTGCTGGTTTTGGCAACCACTATGTTAGTCCTTGCAACACAAAAACATCTCATGATGATGCTCGACAGGCATACAAGTGCAGCTTGTATTATTAGGTTTGAAAACGCAAATTAATGTACCCTGTGTCTGCAAGTCAATCATTAATCTGTGGCCCTGAATTTATTTGGATCTGCAGGAACCTTGAGAAGGAGATTGGCTTTGACTTTGGTCCAAGTGCAGAATTTGCATACCTCTACAGCCAGTGCTACGAATTATCCACAAGCGAGTACGTATACTTCATCTGTCTTTGTAAATACCCATAGTGTGTCTATGCCTTCGTGAGATAAATAATCTGTTTATATGAATGTGAAACTGTTTGAGTCTCCCAAAGATTAAATTTAATACTCTGCCCCTCTTTTTCATCAGGTACATCTACAGGCTGTGTCCATTCAATAGGGTCTCCCAGAAACCTAAGTTTGGGGGATCAGAGACCAACCTTGGGTAAGAGAATCTCCTCTTCACTTCATTTTACTGTAGACTTTAACTGTTCAAATGACTGGTGCTTCTAAAATTGTTAGGAATGTTAGTGGTCATGCTCTCTGTCTCGGTCTCTCCCTGTTGTAGCTTGTGGGGACAATGGGCTGGTCCTGAAGAGAATTTATACTCTGTGATGAAGTATGACCATGGGCAGGGGTGCTGGCAGGGCCCCAACAGGTCCACCACAGTAAGTCTATCTTCTCCAGTCCACTTCCCTCCCAGCCCAAAGTTGTACCTTTATGACAGTCTAATTTGCTGAGCATATGAAGTGGATTAAGTCAAATCACGTTTCATGCGGTGCTGGGTGGGGGAACGTGCATGATAATTCACACAATCTGTGCACGCTAAGTGTACAGGTCCCTACTCTTGAGGTACTGCTGACTCACGACATGTCCTGTGAATGTAGTGAAGGGTTAATGTTGTTTCTCTGTGTGGGTCAGGTGAAGCTGACGTGTGGGAAGGAGACGGTGGTGACGTCCACATCAGAGCCCAGTCGTTGTGAGTACCTCATGGAGTTCACCACCCCCGCTGTGTGCCAGGAGCCAGCCAGCCTGGATGAAGTACTGCACGGACACACAGAGCTGTAGTGCTCCCCACCAACAGGTAGCTGGCTACAAGTCAGGCCCATTGGACCTATAGAGCAGTGGAGCACTTTATAATTACATGTGGATATCAACTTTTTATAAATACTCAACATGTTAGGGCTAGCACGGTAATTGTTTAATCATGTACCCTATAATTATGGACAACAACCCCTGGGGGGAGAAGTTACCTTTTATAATTGTTTTAATATATTAATTTTTGTTAACTTTTCTTTCAATCATCACTACTCTGCATGTCTGATTTGAGCTTGGCTCTCACTAGCTAACGTAGAATCATTATATCAACTGTTGGCTCCAGCCCACATAGTTGTATTTGTGCAGGATCTGACATATATGGCATTCAAGTCCACCTAGTAGGACGAGCCAATCTAGATAATGCTTACTTCCCTCATCGGGTCGAGTAGCTTAATTAAAACACTGCAAATAATTGTCGGCCGCCATTGTTAATAAGAATTTGTCTCTTTTTGACTTGCCTAGTTAATTTATTTTGTTTTTTAAATATAATTTAAGTGCTAACTAGCTAGCAACTAGGCACAAGCAAGCGGGAAAATGAGAAGACATTGAAACAGAAGCTGTTAACGGGACAGAGGAAGACTTGCATTGTGCAAGGAGACAGTATTTTCTTGGTAGGACATCCTTGCACATGTATTTGATCATTTTTACATAAAAAGGGGCAAGTTGGTAATTTCACAACGGCGAAAGCAAACCATTTATGAGAAGTAAGGCACTGTGCTACATTTCCAATCGATCAGAACCATTTGTTTCTGAGAGGATTTCTTATAAATTCTGCTTTAAAATAACAGTAATTTCTCTCTCAGGTTTCTCTTTATGGACTACATGCTAGCCTCCCACCCTTCTCTGTAACAACCAGCTGCTGCACTCTGGCTTCACAAACTGGAAGATTCAAAATGGTTGCTTGTTCTTTACTCCTACTTGTCTGTTGCTTTAACTTGTTTGTCTAGGGTTAGTGTTTCAATTAGATTTAAAAGTTGTCATTCCATTTTTTTTTTTTGTATTCTGTTTTTTTTAATGAATTTGAGTGCTGAATTTTCTCCTATGGTCTACTTTGCCGATCAACGAGTTGTACTGTATCTAAGCAGGATAGTCAGTATATTGTTTACTGTGTTCCGTTGGCTCAATACTACAGTAGATTATGCCAATGATGAGCATTATGACGATGGTGGGCAGTTTGTCTTATGCGCATCAATGGTTTTGCATTTTTACCCTCTGGAAACGACAACACTCAATGTCATCTTGTAAAAACAACATGGGTCACTCAGATATGTAACCTTTTATTTTTTCTGGCATGTAAAGTACAAATAATTAAACAATTCCATGAAAAAGTCTTCAAGCGTCTTCAGCTGAAATCCCAGTAATAAATATCCTAAACTGAAAGGTTTATTTTCTTTGTTACATTTTGTCATTGTTCATTTGGTCATGTTTGGAAGTATGAGATTTTGATATCTTCCTACTGACATTGATACATTGATGCCAGTAGATCTGTTTTGATCATTTTCTCCTTTGATTTGTTCTACCATTCCAGGAAAATGTTGTAAGAAGAACGTCACTAAGTTACTCTGTGTCCCCCTCTTCTAAATAAATAGACACAAAATACAGTTGGTCGAGAAACAGAAGAACCACTGACCCCTTTCCTATAGGAGTAACTCCCCCAACGATGCTTTCCTCCTGGCTGCTGTTGGAACTACTGTACATCGAACTCAGATGTCATGTTGTAGTTCTGTACTATGATCCTTCTAATAACTACAGTAGTTCTGTTCACCAGCAGTAGGAGGGAAAGCATGCTGAGTGCACATGGAGCCTCAGGCACTGCCTAAGGTCCAGGCTCTGCCCTGGAGCCAACAATAGGCCACATCCCAGGCCCAGCCCATGTCCTGACTGACACTCCCTAGGGTTCTCAGTGGCTGGAAAAACAAGACTGTGATTAGATTAAATAATCAAAAGGTTTTCATTTAACAAGACAAACAGAACACAGGCAGTAAAGGCATAACATCTAGCACACAGCATGTATGTTTATACACTTCAATTAGTTAAATATAGCAGTGCATTCTTTGACTATGGAGAACATTTCCAAATCGTACTTCTAAAGCTTTTTTTTTTTAAATCTATTTGTTCCCTTTTTAAGAAAGAAAATGTAACCACAATTTTGGCAAACTTAAAATCTTTTAAACTTGCAAATATAATGAAATAAACCATAAATATACACAAAACATACTTTATACGAGGCAATAAATAGTTTTTAAGTTAACAATAAGTTAAAACTACAAGCTTAAAGTCGCCCAAATAATACAAGTTTGTTGGCGCTATCTTGAATTTTTTGTTTAAATTATTTATGTCGCAACAAAAGCTACCACAGACTTTTACAAACACAATTGAACACATTTTGATTGAAATAAAATTCTAACTAAGTCTAAAATCTGCATACACTAACAACTGCAACTAATTAAATAATGGAATGAAAAAAGAAATTACCCAATCAAAGCAACCAAATAAAATCTTGGACCATGTGTGTCCTATATGGTAACGTCAACAACACAAATACGCAAAGTTAACATGTGAGTCTTGATATGTAAAAGAAAATCAATCAATTACAGGAAAAATGATATTCTAAAATCGACGTGGGCTAAAACTGATGATATATTAGACAGTATCCCTTTCAAGGTCTTTTCAATTAAATTGCTCTTTTTATTCACCCAATAATAATATGCGGTTAGTTTTAGCTTGCATGTTCAGAGCACTAATCCGGGGCTGGGATTATGGACATTTTCAGAGCTCTCCATCGGTGCTTGTTTGATTCTCTTTAATGAATCGGTGAATTAACACTTCGATTTCTTTACATTTGATCCTTCCGCCTTTTCCGCAAACCATTTCAGTGTGATGTTTAATTTCTTTTAAAAAATATATATATCTTTTTGTTCTCAGTCAATATAAAAACAAAGCACATTGCACTTACTGTTCCATAGGAAAGTTTTTTTGTCTTTTTAGATGATTATTTGTTGCTCAAGCGGTGTCCTGCCATTGTCCTTGGCTCTCTACCATACGTAGGTGTGGGAAGAGAAGAGGGTCTCTGTATTGGCTGTGTAAGATGGGACAGTTTGTTGTTGCTCTAGTCTAGGGTGTGGCCTAGGGCCTGTTTGTCTAGGGTGTGGCCTAGGGCCTGTTGGTCTAGGGTGTGGCCTATGGCCTGTTGTTGGTCTAGGGTGTGGGGGAACTGGGCTGGGACTCTACCCCATATCACCAGTGGGACTACTTCAACTGCAGGTCAGCAACATGGCCTATTTGCTGTTCTGTTCCCAAGATTCACATCTGGTCTCTTAAAGTGATGCTGTATCAGTCCTACTGTACTACTTTCTCTTGAGTATGGGCACAACTAATTGAATGGGGAAGGGAGGTGTGGAGTTAGATTATGACAGGGTGTTAATGTATGACATTTCATGTTTGTTTTGGTTGGCACACCACCAATATACTACTGGGGCACAGTAAGAAATGAAATGGTCAGAGTTAGAGGCTGAGGGTGTAACAGTGGAAGAGCATAGGGTTAAACTGAAACAATGCTGTCATACTCTGATGTATTGGATTCCTATTATGAGCGGATGGTGTGAGTATTACAGTATTGAGGTTCAAGAGACACTTGTGTGGAACTGTCGTTATTTTTGCTGAAAGGTGAATTCTTTGTATACATTGTTGTAGGTTTGTGGTAAGCACCTGTGCAAATGGGCTAAATTATATTTACTCAACAGATATGTTAACCAAAAGATATTAGTTCATTCTGATATAATTTGATATGAACAACAGATATTTCTGCAAGCGCTATGGGGATTTAAAATCATATGGGATCTTCATGCAATAAATGATAATGGTTTATAGAATAATTATCAGGGGAGCAGTTAGTAATTAGTATAGACTGAATTATTTCTTATTGACACTCATATTCCAAATTCTTTGGCTAAATCTTCATTCAAATATACCTAATCATCTTTGCATTGAGAATCTACTTCAAGCCTTTCTGTTTCGAACCAGCCCAAGATGTCTGTGAGGACAAATCATTGGGCGACTGACTGTCTTTACTGCAGCCTGATTTAAGTGTCTCCTGTGAAAGCGATAACACTTCACTGTACAATCATTGAAGCAACACTAACTGTACACAACTTCAGAGAAAGTGATATGTGTTTGTCTAGTTTACACTCAAAGATGGCAATATTAGTAATGCAGATTTGTCTCTGTAACATTTGATTCCTAATCAGTGAATTGGTTTGTGCTGATGTGTATTTGTTCTATTCCGATGTCTTTGTTTATGTTCTTTTTTTTTTGCTATTTCAAGTTTGTTTATAGGTTGTGGTTGAAAAAGTAAGGTTGTGTGAGAACTTTTCTTCTTCGCCCCCTTCCCTCGACCCCCACCTATACACGGCATGCACACGCTCCTCCCTCTCTCAAAGATCAAAGGGCTTAAAATACAGCCATGCGGTGTCCCAGTCTTTCCCAGTCAGTTTTAAGAATCTGTAAAAATTCAGCACAAGGTCTTGTTCTTTTGTATGTATAAAAATAGATTTTTCTCTAAAGTAATCCTTTCAAAGAGATGGTTGTCCTCTTTGGCTAACACAGCGTTATTTAGAAAAGCAAAAATGTCTTGAACACACTTTACCTTATTTAATCTATTATATGCAGATGTCTTTATATTGTAATCATATCTCTCCCCATGAAACGTCTTATCAGATGTTTCTAACAGACTAACCAACCAAGACTATTTTGTCGTTACATTTTCATCAAGGGGTGTCATAAATTATTTCCATGGGTTTGTTGATTTAAAAAAAAATCCAGCTAGGTGATAGTGCCGATCAGATGTTGCAAATCAACAAAAATAACTTTTTGAGTTTCCAATGTGAGATAAACAAACTTGTCACTGTTGGTTTCTGCAGGCTTGGTTTCTTCTATTTTGACAGGGCAGGCAGGGTTACAATGAGAGTGAATAGAAACTGATTCTTATGAGCTTCTATAAAGTGTCATATATGGGGTCTGAATGAAACTGAGGAGTGTTTAGTAAACTGAGGAATAGGTAAGAAGCTGTCTCACCCTCTAGGACTCAGTGAGGAGATATCACTGCTCAGTGTCATGACGGAATCTCAACCTAAGTCAAAACTACCGTCCTCTCGATCTGATCTGTGCGTAATGGTGATGTTGAGTCTACCTAGCCAGGCCAATAATTTCCACTGAATTGTAAAAACCTTCTCATTCCCTTGGAGGGGTGTTATATCTGGTTGGGTGTTTTGGTAAAGTGGCTCTGTGATTTGCTCTAAACTCACAGTCCCTAGTCTCTCAGAGAATTGTACATGAACACTGTCTCCATGGGAACACTAGCTGGGACAATGTTCTACGTTGTTCACACAGACAGCTCTGCTTGTGGTGGAATCCATCCATTCTACTCTGAATAGAAGAACCAGAGTGAAAAAATACAGGGAGATTCTTAGATGTCAGTGATGTTCAGTATTCTAGTGTTGTTTCCCCCCTAACAGGACTGATGTGTGACTGTGTTGTGTAGCGAGGGTGTAATTCTGGTGGCCTTCAGGCTGCTTGTCTTTGTGACCAGTAGCTGTTCAGTTTGATAACCTAAATCATATTGGATCTGTCCTTAATAGGGTAGAGCAACTGCCCTAAAGCTAGTCACAGCCTACCTAATGTTGAGCCAGGAACAGTAGTAAAGGTTTCTAGAAAATGCTTACATACTCGGCTATTATAACCACCTTAAATATTGAATATATAGTTATATTTTAATATACGTATATAAGAGAACACTGTTTTTAATTAATTTTCTTTGATCTAAAAAAAATCACTGATTCAAAATGCCCAAGTGTAAAAAAAAAAGTGACTACACTCTCTCCAGCAAGATAATGGGATAGTTCATGGGGTAAGAGTTTGGGGTTTAAATTGCACATATTTGTAGTTCATTTTAGATTTTTGATAATTTTGTTTCAGCAGTTGTTGTCATTATTTGCCTGAATTCAATCAAAGCACTCAGCACACATTCTCTGTCACATTCGTTAGACTGTCTCCCACATTGAGGCCTCTTACCCCCATCCCCAGAGACCAACTACCCAACGCACCCCTACTAATTCAATCCAGGCAAACGTAGGGAAGGACTAGCATTGTGTAAAGAGAAAAGAAAAACTCTACTAGTGTATTTGTTTGAAACTCAGACTTTGTGTATGTTTGTATGTGTAAGTATGTCTAATAGTGTGTGTATGTCTGATAGTGTGTGCATGTATGTGTATGGGTGAGTGTGCATCAGAGAGAGAGAGACTCAGTCCAGGCCCATGTAGAGTGATAGTAGCAGGGAGCTCAGTGGCGCTCCCTGCTGGCTGAAGGAGCTGGCGTCAGCTAGCAGCTCTCTCTCTCTCTCAGGCCTTGTGTTGCTTGCTGGTCTTGAAGGAGACCTGCAGCACGCGGTCTCCCAAGCGGTAGCCGTTGAGACTAGCGATGGCCATGGCTGCCTCGTCGTAGTTGGTCATGGTGACGAAGCCGAAGCCCTTACATTTGTTGGTGGTGAAGTCACGGATGACCTTGACGTTTGTGACGGCGCCGAAGGGCCCGAACAGCTGCCACAGGACGCTTTCGTCAGCCTCTGGCGACAGGTTGTAGACGAAGATGCACCAGCCGGCTCCGGTGGGCCCGGTCAGGTTGACTCCCGCCAGGCTGGTCATGCTGTCGATGGTGATGGGGGAGAACCTAGGAAGAAGAGAGGGAGAACTACATTGGGTGTCATTCTGAAGTTCCACACAGCAATCATCTCTCTATATACTGGCCATGTTTCTAGCTATGATATGTGCTGAAGGCTTGGTAGTCGGAGGGGCATGGAGTCTGTCTGGTGACCCAATCGATCTCCATCCTCACTTTTTCTGCAGTGAGTAGATGGATAAATATATGTGTGGGCAGGGCACCACAGTGGTTCCAGACTACCTGCTTTCACACAAAACAGCACACTGCTTCTATGACACACAAACTCCCACACTCTGCATATTTTAGTCATAGTCTCTGCTGACCAAAGCCTCTGCAAAAATTAGACACAGAAATCACAATGTTTAACGGAAATCACAATATTGAACAAAACACAGAAACCTAGAGAGGGATGAAAGCAAATTTGAATCAAATCATAGGAAAATTGGAGCAAAAAGAAGAAGACGCAAACGCAATCTGGTATGTCCATGCTGGCGGAATAAAGGGGACATTAAAGCAAAACCCAAACTGATAATGTTAGTTCATAAAGAAATACACACACATCAGTTCCATTACGTAATCAAACCAAAAGAAAGAACCAAAAGATTAGAAACAAAGCCATGCCAGAATACCCTGCTGTTAGACAACCCTAGACACTGCTTAGCATATTTAGATTTGTTATACTGTCTGGACTGTTTGTTACATAACTTCTCAGTTTAATGGGCAGTGTGAATAGGGAATTAGGGAACATTTTCATAATCTGTCATTTCAAGGTGAGGGCAGCAGGTGGTATTCCAGTCACTTTGTTTGAGGTTTGTTCTTAGGCATGGATGTATTTTTTTTTAAATCTTTTTAAAATCTTTTTTAACAAAGTACACCTTTGGCATTTACCTCTTGACTCCGTAGCTGGCGTTTAGTAAATTGTCGAGTCTGCAACGCAAGAGGGAGAAATGAAGGGGGTGGAGACGTTAGTGGTGAGGACTGAGAGGAGGAAGGCCTTTTAACATGCAGCTTCTGCTCCTCTGCCAGCTGGCCTCCAGAGGGCGCACTTCCCATTCATTGTACTGTAGAGGAGCCGTCTGTCTATCCCAACAGCAACCCATCACAGAGCGCACGGCCTAGCCTTTGCGACCACAACAACGCACTATGCAAATCAGTTTGTTAATGTGCAGATAAGTGTGTGTGTGTGTGTGTGTGTTGGAGATCTGCATTGTCTGATTCATTTAAATGTAATTTATTCATCTTGTTTAGTAGATACTATGTTATTTGACTGGTTTGGAGCACTTTGTTTTCATTTGATTTGTGCTTTGATACATTGGGGGTCTCTTACATTGGTTTTGTGCTGTTATTTGGATCTGGTCCCTTTCCAAATGGAGGGATGAGGCTGCAGTTTAAAAGAAAGTCAAGAAAAAAGAGGGAGAGAAAGAGAGGAAGATAGGATGAGCGAGCGCCGTAGTGCTCGTTCCAGCAGGGCAGGTGTGTCGGGTCAGATGACAGACAGGTCAGAGCGGAGATTGGGTGGTGGTGGGGGCAGTACCTGAAGCGCTGAGTCTGGTGGTGCAGAGGGCCAGTGTAGCGGCGTGCAGCGGTCTGGTACAGCTGGGTGAGCAGGGCCTGGCCCGTCTTCTGGCTGGGGTTGTTGGCGAACTTCACCGTGATGGGTTCGGCTGCGCCCAGGGGCTTCTGGCCGTTCAGGCCCTTGATGGCCTCTTCTGCCTCGTTCCGCTTGTCAAACCGGATGAAGCCCACTCCTCGCGATATACCTGCTCCGGGGTCAGAAAGCAAGCTAATGTTAGCACCTGAGGGGTGAGGAGGGGTGAGTCATGACTTTGACTTGGTCCAATGAGATGGGAAAGGTTAGAGTAGGGTTACAGTTGGTTAGGGGGAGGTAAGTTAGAGTAGGTAAGGATAAGTCCTTGGTAGGTCAGGGGTACGTTTAGAGAAGAGTTATGGTAGGTTAGAGTAGAGTTAGGGTAGGTCAGGGGTACGTTAGAGTAGAGTTAGGATAGGTCAGGGGTACGTTAGAGAAGAGTTAGGGTACGTCAGGAGTACGTTAGAGAAGAGTTAGGGTACGTCAGGGGTACGTTAGAGTAGAGTTAGGGTAGGTCAGGGGTACATTAGAGTAGAGTTAGGGTAGGTATGGGGTACATTAGAGTAGAGTTAGGGTAGGTCAGGGGTACATTAGAGTAGAGTTAGGGTACGTCAGGGGTACGTTAGAGAAGAGTTAGGGTACGTCAGGGGTACTTTAGAGTAGAGTTAGGGTACGTCAGGGGTACGTTAGAGAAGAGTTAGGGTAGGTCAGGGGTACGTTAGAGAAGAGTTGGGGTACGTTTAGAGTAGAGTTAGGGTAGGTCAGGGGTACGTCAGAGTAGAGTTAGGGTAGGTCAGGGGTACGTTAGAGTAGTGTTATGGTAGGTCAGGGGTACGTTTAGAGTAGAGTTAGGGTAGGTTAGGGGTACGTTTAGAGTAGAGTTAGGGTAGGTTAGGGGTACGTCAGAGTAGAGTTAGGGTAGGTCAGGGGTACATTAGAGTAGAGTTAGGGTAGGTCAGGGGTACGTTAGAGTAGAGTTAGGGTAGGTCAGGGGTACGTTTAGAATAGAGTTAGGGTACGTCAGGGGTACGTTTAGAGTAGAGTTAGGGTAGGTTAGGGGTACGTCAGAGTAGAGTTAGGGTAGGTCAGGGGTACATTAGAGTAGAGTTAGGGTAGGTCAGGGGTATGTTAGAGTAGAGTTAGGGTAGGTCAGGGGTACGTTAGAGAAGAGTTGAGGTACGTTTAGAGTAGAGTTAGGCTAGGTCAGGGGTATGTCAGAGTAGAGTTAGAGTAGGTCAGGGGTACGTTAGAGTAGTGTTATGGTAGTTCAGGGGTACGTTAGAGTAGAGTTAGGGTAGGTCAGGGGTACGTTAGAGAAGAGTTGAGGTACGTCAGGGGTACGTTAGAGTAGAGTTAGGGTAGGTCAGGGGTACGTTAGAGAAGAGTTGAGGTACGTTTAGAGTAGAGTTAGGGTAGGTCAGGGGTATGTCAGAGTAGAGTTAGAGTAGGTCAGGGGTACGTTAGAGTAGTGTTATGGTAGTTCAGGGGTACGTTAGAGTAGAGTTAGGGTAGGACAGGGGTACGTCAGAGTAGAGTTAGGGTAGGTCAGGGGTATGTTAAAATATAGTTAGGGTAGGTCAGGGGTACGTCAGAGTAGAGTTAGGTTAGGTCAGGGGTACGTTTAGAATAGAGTTAGGGTATGTCTGGGGTACGTTTAGAGTAGAGGGTAGATTAGGGGTACGTCAGAGTATAGTTAGGTTAGGTCAGGGGTATGTTAGAGTAGAGTTAGGGTAGGTCAGGGGTACGTTAGAGTAGAGTTAGGGTAGGTCAGGGGTACGTTAGAGTAGAGTTAGGGTAGGTCAGGGGTACGTCAGAGTAGAGTTAGGGTAGGTCAGGGGTACGTCAGAGTAGAGTTAGGGTAGGTCAGGGGTACGTTAGAGTAGAGTTAGGGTAGGTCAGGGGTACGTTAGGGTAGGTCAGGGGTACGTTAGAGTAGAGTTAGGGTAGGTCAGGGGTACGTTAGAGTAGAGTTAGGGTAGGTCAGGGGTACGTTAGAGTAGAGTTAGAGTAGGTCAGGGGTACGTTAGAATAGGCTAATTGTAGGTTCGAGTAGGGGTCAGTTGTGCCAGAAGTGAGTTAAGGCTGTACCTGTAACCTGGTCCACCAGGATGCGGGAGGTGATGATGCGTCCGTACTGGGAGAACAGCTGCTCCATGTCCTTCTGGGTCATGGTCTTAGGCAGACCGCTCACATACAGGTTGGCATCACGGATAGATGCTGAACTGGGGCGGGCGTACGATACCTACAGCACATCAAAGAAACACACATTTCAACACTGATATCAAATCAAAGGTTTCCCATATCTTTACTGTACATAAAACCATATAGTCATTTTTTTATTTACCCAGGTAAGTTGACTGAGAGCACATTCTCATTTACAGCAACAACCTAGGGGAATAGTTACAGGATGAATGATCAAAATATAAGATGGGGATTGGGAATTTAGCCAGGATACCAGGGTTAACACCCCTAGAATAAGTGCCATGGGATCTTTTAGTGACCACAGAGAGGCAGGACACCTGTTTAACATCCCATCCGAAAGACGGAACCCTACACAGGGCAATATCCCTAATCACTGCCCTGGGACATTGGAATATTTTTTTTTGTACCAGAGGAAAGAGTGCATCCTACTTGACCTCCAACACCACTTCCAGCAGCACCTGGTCTCCCATCCAGGGAACAACCAATACCAACCCTGCTTAGCTTCAGATGCAAGCCAGGGTGGTGTTGCAGGGTGGTATGCTGCTGGCTCTGTAGCCGTGCATGAATATTCATTTTACTCGTCTTTTTTGTCAACGTGTGTGACTGTTTTTTGGAACGCTTTGTGACTGATTGTGTCCACCGTTGTGCAAAGTTAACATTAGTATTCTATGGTGAGACTATAGTGTGACTTAGATTGATTATGAAAATGTCTACACATTCATGCGTTGGCGTGTATGAAAGCCAGTGAGAGAGTATGATAGATAGTGAGAGTCAGTGCATTGTTGTGAGTGGTCTGTCTGTTTGTTTCGGATGGAGGGAGAGGGAGCGAGTGTTGCCAGAGATAGGCTGATCTCCCCTGCCTCTTTCCTTTGTTTCCAGCCTCGAGGGAGAACAGCTCCACTGGCAACCAGCAAACAATATAAATAGATCACAAGACAGCATCCCCGACTGTCAACTAACTAAAACATTCACTCCTTATTATATAAACACATACTCACATATACAAGTACAGTATAACTTGAATGAATGTGTTTGGGACATTTCTACTGAGAGTGAACATTTAGAGTATTATCATGCCTTGCACAACACATAGCCGATGGGTGTATTTGACCCATTGAGTTTAGAGAATAAAGTTGTCCTCATTCTAAATGGTGCAGTGAGTGTGCAGGACTCCAGTATTGAGTAGAGTGTGTGCGGACAGGGTGTGTGATGCAGTGATTGGGGGTGCTAGAGAATGGGAGGGGGCTACCCTAGGAGGAGGCTACCCTATAATTAACCCTCTCCCTTTCTCTCCTACAGTACAGATGGTGCCTGCAGCCCATATGGTCCCTAATCCTGCCATTGGCATTCTGCTCCCCAAGCTACTCCCTACCCTTTACTCCTCCTGCCCCCTCCCGCCATCTTACAATGCTTTGGTGGAAATATGACATTTGCTTGGTCATTGTTTTATGACTGTATAATATTAATTGGTTTTCAAAATAGCCCTACTGATAATATCAACATTTATTTATTTTAACAACCACAAAATGTATACATTTTCTGTAATTTATATCGGCCCAATAATTTTGGTATTATATTGCTAACTGTAGTAATAATATCATTATTGCCCCCTAAATACAATATATGTGTATTTGTACACTAATGTAACTAAAACATATTGTAGAAATAATGATTAACAATATGATTGCCACCTGTCTGTATAACTCCAAAAGCCCAACCCAGCTCCTGATGCTGTTGACTCTCTCTGCCCCAGTCTTTCAGGAGTCTGATTTGAACTAAGCCTGCACTTTATCCCAATCTATGATCTACTTTGATCAGGTGGGAGGGGGGGGCGGAGGGACGGATGGAGTAGTGTTTAATCTCCCCCCCATCCATATTGGGGACAAAGAAGCCCCCTAATTAGGCCAGATTGGAGGCAGATGGGGGAGCCTGAACTGACCCCCGTGCCCCACAGTGAGACTCCCTGATTACATTTCCATCACAATCACCTCTGCATGCTGCTAGCCTCTTGCTTTCTGACCTCCACTCTCCCTCTCTCCACTCTCCACTCTCTCCACTCTCCCTCTCTCATTTCTTGTTCTGCTCACTTTCTTTGTTCCTGCGACCCCTCCTGTTTTTTCCTCCTTCCCCTCTTGTCACGTCTGCCTCTCTCTGCCTCTCTCGCCACCTCCCTTTCTTTGAGTTGCTCCCTGCCTTTCTCCTGGTCTTCCGCAGCGTATTGAAGCAGTGAAGATGGAGAGTGGCGCAGGTTGAAAAGCAGGAAGCAGAGGTGCTCTTACCTTAATTGTTTTGGTCTGCAGTTTGAGACCGTTGAGAGTGTTGATGGCCTTGTCTGCGTCATTGGGATCCACATAGTTTACGAACCCATAGCCCAAACTCTGGCCTAAATCGTTGAAAACAGATATCGATAATGGTCCTTTAGAAACTGCTTTTGCACCAAAATAACTGTACCTACAGGTACATATGCTGTATGTGATTATTTGTTATCCTCCAACTAGAAATAGATTTAGTTTGTCTGTCTATTCATCAACTGTACCTGCTGAAGCATCATGAATACCTGTAATCTTGTCTCGGACCAGTTTGCAGGATTCAATCTCTCCGATGCTACCGAACAGGCTCTTGAATTCTTCCTGGGTCATGTTCTGAGGCAGGTAGTTGACGATTAGGTTGGTCTTGCTGTCGTCTGTGGCACCGTTGGTGCTGATGACTGGCCCGTTAGGCAGGCTGGTTCCGCTCGGACCGTTGGACACCTGGGTTTCCATGGTGCTGATTATCTGCTGAGGAAAAGGAAGAATATAGAACCCTGTGTACAAATAATATACATCCACAGTAATAACACACAGTAAAGTAATGGTGGGGCGTTGTTAGTAGGCCTTTTAATATAGACTCATTGAATGAATGTCCGCTCTGTCATTGTCAGCTAGGGAAGAGGTCAGACATCAGCTGAGGGGGTGGAAGGATACGAGGCAGGGATAGCAGTCGGCTACACACAGACCCCTCTCTCTCCCTCCCCGTTTCCCCTCCTCTCTCCTCCCCCCTCCTCCTCTCTCTCGCTGCCTCTGGGCCCTGCAGATGTCACAGTCCTTTTTCCCTGTTTCCTCCTCCCATCCCCCAGCCTCCATCTATCCATCCAGCCACAGGGTCAAACAGCATTACATCATTACAGGGTCCTAAGTATTGGTGGTGGTGGGGCAGGTGGGGCAGTGGGCGTTGGGACGGGGAGGTTGACATGGCAGACAAAAGAGAAAGTGACATTGTCTAATCTGCTCAGGCCTAACGTCTCTGAAGGCTGTCATATAGCCACATGGAACGTTTCAACCCCCCAAAAATACATTCTGGCTTTTAGTGTGCTCGCTTTCTTTTGTAAGTGTGTGTTTGTGACTCCGACTCAAACTTGTTTGTGCGAGTAGATGGAGTGAGTGAGTATTTGTGCCCACTAGAGGTGTGTTGGTGTCATTGTGTGTTGCTCTGGAGTACACCATGTTGCTTCATTTGACCCACAGGGGATTGTCTTCATGGAACAGCTGTGTGTGCAGGTCAGAAACTAAACTTCCCGCTATCTCTCCTTTTCTCTCCCTCTTTCCTCCATCTATTCCATTCATCCGCTTCTCCTTTTCACCATTCTGTGTAGAATATTATCTGTTGACAGACTGTGTAAACAAGCTAGTACAGAGATGTTGTCCCTGTATTACTGGCCTCCTGGGCTCCACCCAAACTGATACAAATGTTAATTTTGGCTCCTTGTTCCATTTCTTGGTATAGTGTACCTGGGAAGTGTGGTTTAAATAAGTACCATTATTCAGGCTGGTATCTGTGAGCCTGGCTGGCATGGTGACTGCAGGTCTCAGACTGGTGGGTGTTATAAGGCGTCTACCGCCAAAGCTCCAGAGGTCTCACAGTGTAGCCTAAGCTTCTAGAATTATTTGAGTGAGATACAATATTACCAGCGGTTTTACTACTGTTTGTCTGTTGTTTTGGTTATAGTCTATGTTCGTCATTTTCCCTTTTGCGTGGCAGGGTTTTCTTTTGATGTTTATCCATTCAACTTAATGGAGGAGACTGAGTAGTGTTCCTTTTCCCCTGCTATGGACATATTACTCTAAAAGCATTCATTGCTTTGATGATATTCCCCAAGCCCTGTTGCAGCTCTTAGTGTCCCCCATCTTGTTTCCCCCCTCCGTGCTCATGCCCCTCTCTGTCTCGCTCTCTCTCTGTCTCTGTCTCGCTCTCTCCTCCTTCTAACCTGATTTCTGCCTTGAGCTGTACCCCATGTTGCCCAGGTAACAGCGGCTTCAAGACTGTTGCTAATGGCTGGCTGACTTTTGGTTGTGTGTGTGCGTGTGCGTGCGTGCGTGCGTGCGTGCGTGCGTGCGTGCGTGCGTGCGTGTGTGCGTGTGCGCGTGTGTGCGTGCGCATACAGAAAGATAGAGGCAGAGAGAATGACATAATCCATCTATGTTGGGCAGAAATTGTTTTTCTCCATGTATTAATGTTCGATGGCTTTGCGGAAGCAGAGAATATATTTAAGTCAAATTGACATTGACAGGGAGAGAACGTCAGAGGGAGAGGAAAGAGGAGAGGGGAAGGGGAAGGGAGTGAATTATGACAGCCTAAAAATAAAACACTGCAAACACACATATCTAAGAAGCACATGAGAGCTACTGCAAAGTTGACTAGCCATCCATCATACAATACACATGTTATGGGCTTCTTTGGTCTCGACTAGAGCGGTATGATCTGCTGATCTAGGGACTGCACTGGAACAGAACATGGACAGAAGGTTCTACAATAACCAGTTAAAAGATCATCCTTCATGCATAATGGGAAAGAACAAATAGTCCACATGGGTTTGATAAATAGATTCATAAAATGCATCTATCTAATATGTGTAACCATGTAACACACAAACGTCCGAAAATAAAGGAAATACTAATATTTTCTGAATTTGTCACAGAACTGACCAAATATTACAGCCCTTTGCAGAAAGACACCGAATCCCAGCAAATTTGATTTGTCAACTGAAATAGACCTCAGTGTGGCAGTCCAGGCATCCACAGTGACAAGTTCTAAAGTTATATAATTCCCAGGCTCAGACTGGCCACAGAGACACAGAGGGAGAGACTGGCTGACACAAGCAACATCTAACATCACCCTGAGATCTCCATGCCAACAAGCAGGAGGATGACAAAAACAGAAGAGTGCTTTTAGGATGCTACAAATAGAACAAGTCATAATTTTCATCAGAACATGTTAGCCTTTACAAAAGCTAATTCTATTCATGATTTATTTTGCTAATCATGATGAATGACAGCAAAGAGAGTAACCAGACACAAACGCATTAAACACACAACCCCCAACACTTTCAGATTTCTACTGTTGGTTGGGCCAGCTCTTCTTCTCCTTGTCCCGGCACTAGATGTGCCTTTCTTTTTCTATTTCTGGGACCTGAGAGATCTCCCTTAATATTTAATGGACTGCATCCTCAGCATCGCCTACACATGGACCCAGACTCGCACGCAAACAAGAGCCCAGAGCCCTACCTCCTCTCCTCTCTCTGCCTGACGAGTGGAGTGAGCACAGCACACAGATCACCTACACTTGACAATGCTCAATTACAAAACACAGCAACATTACATGACCCAAATGTAAATTCAGATACGGGCAGCGTCGTCTTCTTCAAATTGTCTTTCCCCTTGTTTATGTACATGACTGCTGTTGCTTTCCTACAAATGGAAGGTGAAGACTTGTCCTAAGAGGAAAAGCAGCAGTCTGACACATACAGTATTCAGGCCAGCTTTTGTCATGTCCCGATAAAGGTCAAAGCATGTGATGTGATTACCCTTTTTCGGAAATCACTGTAATTGTATCAGCCAGAAGACTGCGTTCAGATGGAACTGAGATTCTCATGCTAGGCCTTATTGTTCCTAAGTGTTTCCAATGGGAATCAAACACAGGTCCATACACTGGAGTCAAGACTGCTCTCTACATTCTAAAAAGGGATTTGTCATTAGATTCTTCTGATAATGTCAAATGTGCTTGGCATCGACTCTTTTCGTGTTCAGGAACATTCCTAGCATAAAAAAACATTGCTCAGAAGATTGTTATCTGTAAATCAACCCAAGAGAAAATGAATCAGGTTGTGGCAGTAACAAATAAATCAACAAATTCTCTCTTAGCAAAGAATGGGAGGTCAGGAGGAGGCCTCTGCTTATCTACCCACTGATATGGGGAACTATATTACTGCTACACACACTTCCTGTTAGTGCTACCACTGGTGACAACACTGTCACTCATGGGTGATGCAGTCGCACTGTACTGGGAGAGTCATGGAAAATAACCTCTATCTCTGAGTGAGATAAGGTAAGAGAGAGAATTTTAAAAAGGCTAGTTCCTGTTGGCAACAACACCATCAGAAAATACTAGGTTCTGAATATTTCATGTTATTTAGGAGTTGTTGGGTTCTCTTTTTCATGTGCTAACTCATCAGTAAAACACTATTGCAGACACTGTTGTACCACAATACAACCCACCTAAAATGGTAGTGCATTAGTCTCATTTGAGTAACTTGAAAACGAGGAAAAACATTTGAAAATCTAATTTCCTGGAACCAGCAAAGACAGGGGATTCACTAAACTAAGGTTTGGCTCAAGAGAAAGGCCTTTTTTTTCTCTTTCTCACCCTTGTTTTTAAAATATACATCAATCATTCTTTTGGAAGGCCTGAATCGCAAGTGGATTCTAGGCTGGGGTTGTAAATGGGCCTTCTAAATAACACAGATTACAGGATTATCCTAAACAAAAGGCATTAGCCACACTCTCTACAGCTTAAAGGGATCATCATGGTGACAGCTGTAAAATAACAGGACAACACAAGTCACAGCCCAACACTCACAACCTTATCCTACATACTACATAACTAATGCTCAGCACTAACACACATGTTTAATAGGCCTATATATATATATCTCTTTTTCTTTTAACTTTTTTTCTTTAGGAAAATGTGATATTTTAAAATCATTTCCCCGTTTGTCAATGCATTTTATGACAGACATAAGCCATGTTGCAAATTCCCTGTGAATGTGTTTGTGTGTGTAGCTTTCGTTGAAACCAGGGGCGCTATCCAGAGTGCTGAAGTAGGGAGTGGCTTTCAGGCGATTCCGTTTGAGGCCAGAATGCATTGTCAAAACCATCGAGCCTTTTCTGTAACATTTCAAAATGCTTCATTCGCTTCTTTTCACGCATTTAAAATTGTTCGCATTTATATGACAGAACATCTTCTACCCCTTCCCCATATTTGTGGAAAACAAGACATGTGCGCTCTATAGGAATTCACAACCCCGAGCGCCTTTTTGTTGAATAAAGGTATTGAAACAACCAAACAAAAGAGCCACCCGTTCCTCCTCTTCTCGCGCGCAGAGACTATGGCAGCTCTATGAATATTAATGTAAACAGTAGCGCTTTGTGTCATGGCCAGGGGCTGCAGGACGCTCCCGGAACAATGAACGCCACAATTGCCAACATAATTTCGCAACATATATTTTTAGGACATATTAGAGGGAAAAATCAAATTCGGCCTATAAAAACAACATAGCAATTGAGGTCTCTTATTCTTATGTAGGCCTACGACTCTATTTCAGTTCCCTATGGGCCATCTTGAAGAAGTAAATATAGAGTATTTCAAAATAAATCAAAATCTATTTAGGCTAAACATGATTTTGCCCTCCAGTCATACTCCATGGTGGATTGATTTTCTAGACGAAATCTTTTGACAATACATGTAAATACAGGATACATCTTATATTATAAACTCATAGCGTCAGTTCTATTTAGGCTCGTTTACACTTGGTGGCCTCTGCTGTCCTTGTCCTTGAATCGCGGAAGCGCCTCGGGAAGGTTATCTGACTCAACTGTTTTATTTGCTTGGCACTGCGGTACAGGCTATGCTCACGGAGGACTGCGGAACATGTGGACAGGAACTATAGGCCTACGTGCATGACGCTGACTGGGCTCTGGGCCTGCCTGTTAGCCCAGCTCTACGGGCAAACACTGATGAAATAGAAAGGGGCTACTCAATAAGGACAGCTGAAACATATTGAGGCTATAGGTCTAAGTAGTTAGTCAAGTGGACAATAGTCAAGTTGACTATTGATTGAAATAATTGCATTATTATGATCTCAAAGATTTAGGACTTGCAAAATAAGTCTGCTCTTCAGTTTATAAACATGATCGTGCTCGTGCTCTATTATGTAGGCTACTATATTTTATTTTGGGCCTACACGACCATCGCAGTAGGCTACCAAGTCCCATGGAATGGTCATTCGATCATTTATGTTGGCCTATATTGCGTAACATTTCTAAATGGCCGTATTTGTGTTTTTGGTTGCAACAAATTATTATATCCCTTTGGATATTGTAGCAGCCTATTATTTAAAAGAGAAAATGGGGTTCTACCTGCACCTGCCATTAAAATCTGTCAATTAAGACGATAGAATATAGGCATAAATCATACTTGATAAATATTTAGCCTTTTATATAAAGCATAAATATAGAGCATAAAAATGTGTTATTTAATCATATTTTATATATTTAGCTTGTTCCTTGCACGCCAGTTTTACTTGACCACGAGAACAATACAACGGTAAATCATTCCACCTGCTGACAGGAATAAATTGGAGGCAGCGTCATTAAGTCAAGAGGATGTTTGGAGATGAAAGCTTTGAGACCAAAACCAGCGCGTGCCATCATTATGCGCTCGAGTCCAGCAGAGGCACGCCCAATTCGGCCGTTGGCTAGGAGCTAGGCTAATTTAACTCTGCTAAGGCTACATAAACCCTTAAACAAACAGGCGTGATTCAAATAGGCGCTAGCTTAAAAATTTTTTTTTTTTAAGTGTTATGATGGATGGGTAAAACAAATGTTATTGTAAAAAAAAGAAAACGCTAGTCGCCATCCCTCTTTTCGCGGCCTCTGAAATGTCCATCCCATTTACTCCGTTGCATCGCAACAAGAACCCTTAGGAATTTTGACTTGCCTGATTCAATCCAAACCAATGGATCCGTAATCCCCCCCCCCTTAGTGACTCGACCCTTTTTCTTTGCCTTGCTCTCGATGGGCCCTCAGCCACGGAGGCATCATGTTTTGTCTCAGAAATCCGTCTCGAGCATCCTTGTGCTGTGCCAAGCAGGGCAGGCGGAGAAAGACGTTCCTCCCCCCCACCACTCTCTACGCAGCTCAGCAGCAGCAGCCGCACGCGGCCTCAGCACCCGCTGCCCCCTACGCCCTTGCGAAAAATGTGTATACAAATAATGCAGCCATGGAGTTTGATATAGCCCAGTGGGCCTATGATAAGCAAATATACAGTCCTCTATAAAATGTCAGAATAAAGCATTTTGCTCTCCAGCGTCGAAGATGCAGGCAGGGATGGAGCCTCGCGCAGGCAGCGGTGGCGCATCGCTCAGCATGACATTACTAATTGCCAGCATCGATCGTTAATCTTGTCAAGACAATATCCCATAACCGAGAGAGCAGTAGTATAAGCCTATTTAGGCCACTATAGCTTATACATATTGTGTGTTTGTTTATACCAGTATTATAGCTAGCTAGCCTTTCATATATACCATATTATATCATATTCAATATGTGTATTAATACATAGAGCTATATGCATGCATATATGTTTGTGTACAATACAATCAAGTGGAAAACAAAGGGTCTGCGCTCCAGAATGTAGCCTATGCAATGCATACTGCTGCTACAACATCCACCATCCTTGCAAATAGAAGAGAAAAATGAGGCATATACGTACAGTAACCATTCTTGACATACAATGAGAGTGATCTAGGTCCTTCTTTGTTTCACAGGTCTTCAAGCCGTAGGTTGAGTCAATACTATGATCTGTGGTCTTTATATTAGCTGGCCTGTGTATTTACTGTGGAGAGGCCGTGTCCAAATCCAAAAGAAAAAAAAGAAAAAAGGAAAAAAGACAATGTTCACCAGGGGAATCTCAGCCCTTGGAGATTGGTAGGTGTCCTCTGTAGGGTGAAAATGAGGAGAAAGGGGTTTTCTTCAGGATGATGATGAGGGAGAGCTTTCTCTCCGAGTGGCGTGGGCGACGGTTCAGAAAAAAAGAGAAGCAGTGATCCCCAGCAGGGTGTGTCCAGGGGAGGGTGTTGTGGTTCGGCTGTGTTCTGTGTGTAATATTCCCAGCTCCTCTTGCAGTCTCCTTCTGTGCCTCTGCTGCAATGTTCTTCTTTTATGCGTCCTTCTGGCTGGCAGAGCGCGCTCCTGATTGGCTAATTGTGCAGGGAGGGTACTACACGGCAGCCATTGCCCCTGCGCTCCTCTCCCATTATCCCCTTCAGGAGAGATCACCAGGAGCCCCCCTCCCCCCTTTCTCCTCCCATCTCACTGCCCCCCTTCCTCCCTCCATCCCCCCACTCCCTCCTTCTCTCTGCTTTCTTCCTGCCTCCCCTTCTCCACATACACATGCAGAGCTGAGTGAATAGAGGCTCCACCTGCACTATCAGAACAGATGGGTGCATCAGAAGACAGTAGCTTTCTCTCTCATCTCTCTCTTTCCCTACTCTCTCTACATGTCTTTTCTTCATCCCTAATTTTCCCTCTCTTGAAGCTGTTTTGGACAAAATCAGTGTTTTAGCTTTTGTCCTTGTGAAAAAGGACTGTGTGTGTACATTCGCACAGGGAGTTTGCCATTTTAATGCAGCCAATCACAGCACAAACAAACAAAAATGGCAAACCATTAAAATCAGGGCGTAATATGTGGCCAATAACAAAGCAGGAAATCACCAAAGCTGACTAATGGGTTGAATGAGGGACCCCTTCCTATTGGCTGTGTTTTCCTCTACAGTTACAGTCATGTGCAGGGCAGATGGGGGACTAGTAGTGAGTCAGATGCGAATATTTGGATTTGGCTCCTGAATTGATCTGTGTTTATATTCAATATATACTTCAAACATGAACTGTTATGTTATGAAAATGAAGATAGGCATGTTTTGTATAGAGTATAGACAAAAACAGCCTAGCCTGGCAGTGGTACTGTTAGACAGTATAGTACTCAATGTTTCTGAAACATCCTCCTTTTGAGGAGTTGTCATCTCTCTATCCATCCCTCCCTCCTTCCTCCACAGCAGTGAGTGTGTGGTGAGTGCAGTGCTGACTGAGACAGACTGTTTGGTCTCATCTATAATGCATCCTCTGCCCCAGGACATGATGTGTGACAAATGACCTATTTCTGCACAGACCGCCATAGGGCCTTGACCTGAGGGTGTGTGCGTGACTGCATTTGTGTGTTCTGCCTGCTTGTGTGTGTGTGTGTGTGTGTGTGTGTGTGTGTGTGTGGGGGGGATATATACACAGGGAGTTGTTGTTGTTGAAGGGTTAATATGTATATACCAGGCGGTGTCAGCTTCTACCCCCAAGCCATATGACTCCTGAAGAGCTTATCAAAGAGCTACCCAGACTATTTGCATTGCCCCCCTTTTACGCTGCTGCTACTCCCTGTTTATTATCTATGCATAGTCACTTTAATAACTCTACCTACATGTACATATTACCTCCATTACCTTGACTAACCGGTGCCCCTGCACATTGACTCGGTACCCCCTGTATAAAGACTCACTATTGTTATTTTACTGCTGCTGTTTCATTATTTGTTACTTTTATTTAACATTTTTAACTTATCTATTTTTTACTTAACACTTTTTTCTTTACTTAACATTTTTTTCTTAAAACTGCATTGTTGATTAAGGTCTTGTAAGTAAGCATTTCACTGTAAGTTCTACACTTGTTGTATTCGCCGCATGTGACAAATACAATTTGATTTGATGTGTGATTATATTTTTGTTTGTGTAAAATTGCTACTTGTGTGTTCAGTGTTTGTGTATGATGTTAGAGTGTGTGTGCATGGTGTTGCACAATGTGACTCTCCCACAACAATGGTGTGTTTTCCTGCCTTCCTCTCCCAGACTGACCTTGATGTGTCCTTAGATGTCGCCGCCTTGAAGAAACGATGGGGGAAGCAGGAGGGGGATGGGATGATTATTGGCATTGACTGTGCAGGTAGCAGGCATTTGCATTTAGTGTGTGGATGCTATTTTTGCCGTGGAGGACAGTAGTGATTCCCATATCAGGATATCTATCCATTTGTATCACTATGTGTGTTTCAATATTCTCACATTTGCAGACATAAAACAAACATGCTTGTATAAGAGGCGGACAGTATGGAGTGTGTAGGCGATAAAAGTGGGGACTGTGTGTGTGTGTGTGTGTGTGTGTGTGTGTGTGTGTGAGATAATGCCTTATGTAGCTACAATATGTCCGGATGTTTACGATGTGCTTATAGATGTGTAATGTACGTTTTCTATGCCTATATACATTTAGCCTAGATACTGAAGTGAATGTAAATGTGTGGTAAACAGTGTTGTCAGCAATACTACTTTCCAGTTGTAGGCCATAGTATTTGTGGGTTACAGGTTCTGGCCTGAACACTAGTGTAAAGCTGGCTGCTCTAGGCTGATCTTAGCTGCTCCACTGAGTTGAAATAGATGTTAATTCACCACATAATTGTATCGTTGCTTCCTGCTCTTTTGCCTCTCTCTCCCTCCCTCTCTGTTTGTTCCACTCCCTCCCTCCCGCCCTCTCTCTCTCTCTCTTCCTGTACCTCTCTTCCTCTCTCTGTCCTTGTCCTGCAGCTCTCTCCCCCAGCCCAGTCAATTTGTGAATGTGGGCCCTGTCTGATATTTTACATAATTGCCTTACATAAGTAGCCAGCTCAGCTCAGAGCTTGGATGATATTAGCAGAGATGAATATTGCATGAGGAAAGCACTCGTTAAGCGATAATAAGAGGATAGAGATGGGCCCCGCTGTCAGTCTGTCTTAACCCCGCCCCCACTGTTCACTGTTCTGTCAAGCACTGACTCTATTCAGTCTGTACTGTTTGTGTTTGTGTGTTTGTGTGTTTGTGTGAGTGTGTGTGTGTGAGAGTGTGAGTGTGTGTGTGTGTGTGTGTGTGTGTGTGTGAGTGTGTGAGTGTGTGTGTGTGTGTGTGTGTGTGTGTGTGTGTGTGTGTGTGTGTGTGTGTGTGTGTGTGTGTGTGTGTGTGTGTGTGTGTGTGTGTGTGTGTGTGTGTGTGTGTGTGTGTGTGTGTGTGTGTGTGTGTGTGTGTGTGTGTGTGTGTGTGTGTGTGAGTGAAAGTGTGTGAGTGAGAAAGTGTGTGTGTAGCCTATGTACTGTTTGTGAGTGTCTGCTAGAGAGGCAGATTTTGTCATTAGGTGCTTGTGTGTTGTGTTTTCTGCTTTGTTTGCTGAATAAAAGCGGCTCTTGTGACACAAAGGCGCCCAGGTCTTTTAACTGACTGCAGCCCCTGGCATTTGCAGTTCACACTTAGTGTGAATAAACAGGCTTAATTGCAGTCCCTCATTAGAAGGCCCTGGTTGGCAGCAGGGCAGGCTGCAGCTGAATCCTCCCTGTGGGTAGGAGGAGAGGGCACCTCAAGCACCTATTGTACAGCTCTCTGAATTAAAGGATCAAGCATTGCTTTTAGTCTGAAAACCTTTTGTTGTTCTACTGATTATTTTCTTATTTCTAGGGGCCCTTCTCGCCAGTAGAGGTGATTAGGAATCCTGTTGCATGGGTGGGGATTCTGAAGGAGCCCTCAGGCGTTCTATTGTTCTAACCCATATAGCTGTCTTAATGTGCTGATTTGATGTCTGCACAAACCGTATAGAATGCATATTTGGTGGCACTGGGAGAAATGTATACATTTTGAGTAGATTATTAATATGTATGTAAAGTTCACAGATTCTGAAATACAATATTCATGTGATATATGTCCATTTCTCTCTTAGGTGGTGAAAATAGAATACTGTAGTTTTTCTGCATTCGAATGAGATACAATACTATGCAGTCAGTGTATACTAAAATGAGATTGCCACGGACTATACTGTTTATTTCTGCATCAATTCCATAGAAGAAAACCTGAAGGCTAGTTCAGCTATGAACTTTTTAGATGGATCATTTCATGGCACTCCTATTAATGGAATCAGTCCGACACTGCTCTTGTCATGTCAGGTATGTCCAATGAGTGAAGCACTCAACAGAATATTCACATTCAAGTGCTGGGCCCCAAATGATATGAGGATTAGAAAAACCCGTGTTAAGATTCATTGAAAAGATGTACTTGTGATTAAACAATTACCATTCTAATTCGGTATCCACATCACACTCCTATCAGCCATAAATGGAATGGCAAGAACAGGCACTACAGTGCATCAACACATTAATGATAACTGTTGCTAGTTGCAAATGAGAAAATTATCATAAATAACAACAATTAGAAATGATGAAGGTGCTCTGCAAGATGCCTACATAAGGATATCAAATGTTTGTTTTTTAACATAAACTGGTGATGTTTTGTAGTTGATAAATGTCAATAGCTTTTAGCGGTGTTCTCCTAACTGAGAAACATCCCAGTTCTTTGTTTTAACAGAATAATGGAATCTGGACTGGGAATGTGTTCAGTTTCACATGATAATGGCAATGACATTAATGACAGAACAACCAGAAGTCTGAATCAATTATGCATTAAGTTCATAATGTGCTCACTTCCTGTACTAGTATTACATCACAATATATCACAATACACATTACCGCTTCATTACATGAAGATTACATTACATCATACATGAAGGTCACATTGCATTAAGGTTGTTATTTACATCTGACAGCTGACAAGTTATTTCTCTCCCGTTTGATTCAATTATCAACCCTTGGTTGCCTTATGACGCTGTAGTATGTATTAATGGATGCATGTATGAGTCTGTTTTGTGGGTGTTTTGCGCATGCCTGTGTGTGTGTATTTGGGGGATGGGTAGTGATGGAGCAGACAGCCTCAGGTCAATAGTGGTCTCTCTACTGGGGTGAGCTCTGGGCGATGCAGGGTTTCATGGTAACAGAGCTGAGGGGGCTACTGCTTTTAGGAATGGATCCACAATTAAATCAGCCCCTCTTTGAAATGACATTTGTTGATAATGGCTATTGGCTTAATTCAACCCCCGCATGTATTATTTGGCATTTCTCTTGGGCTCTCTCTCTCCCTTTCTTCATCTCTCTCTCTCTCTCTCTCTCTCTGGCTAGTCCTATCCCTCTATCTTTCTCAATGTGTTGTCTCTGGGCTATTATTAGAGTAGACTGGCTGGTGGGAGGAAGACTCTGAACTTAGATGCCTCTTGTCATCTTTTTACTTATTGATTATATTCTGCTTTCCAAGCTTCTGGATGAGTGTGTGTGTGTGTGTGTTTGATTTCAAGCCTGAGTGTTAATGTAGTGTATCCTTCTGTGTTAATGTGGGCCATAGGTGCATAACATGTAAGTGCATTATATTTTGTCATGCGTAGGAGTGTATGCAGTCTACATTAATTATGAATGTGCAAACCCATTATATGTTCAAAAAGTCATAGTGTATTTGTATGTGTGTGTGTGTGTATGTGTGGGGTTAGAGGAGGTGGGAGTGGGTGGGTGTGAGTGCGACCACCCTTTCTGGTAAGGAACATGTTTTACTCTAAACCTCGTTAAATATAGATGGTTATTAATCTTTCATCTGGACCCGTCTGCGTTGGTATCCAGGGAGAAAACCTTAAATACACCCAGCTCTTAGACAATCTCTCTCTTTTCTTCTTCTGCCTTTCCCACTCTCTTTTCCTCTGTCTATCTGTCACATACAAACACCGTCACTAAGACGCTAAACTAAATGCAATAACGCAAGAGTGTGGGTGTTTCTTCAGCTCATTGTTATTCATATTGTGTAACAGTTCTGACTTTAAAGGCCCAGTGCATCAAAATTCTGTTTTAAATTATATTGTACAACAGCTGATGAAACTAACACTGTAAAAGTGTGAAAAAGTCAATGTTATTTCTTGATAGTTGCGGGTTGAAAATACAATCTACACAGGACCTTCTAATCAGCAGGTTTGCATGGGCGGGGAGTTTGGGCTTTCCATGGTGACATCACCATGCACTAAATAACAAAGAGAGTTCCAAACCTCTGTCAATGACAGCTAGTTTTTTGTTCCCCCCTCCCCACTCAAACTACTCCCAGACAGTCCTAGCTAAATTTGTGCTTGAGAAATAGTATATATATATATATATATATATATATATATATATATATATATATATATATATATATATATGATTTTTGCCCATTTTAATGGAAATCTGTTACAGTAAGGTACTTAATTGTTAACCAGAAATGGTTGGATATTGATATAAAAACAACTGCATTAGGCATTTAAAAAAAGTCTAATCATTGAAAACGCTTTTGTTTTCACTGTCTCAAATGTTCTCCCTCCACTGTTTCTAATGGAAGTCGTAACATAACTTTGGTCTAAAATATGATTTAATGAGAGAGAGAAATAGAACTCCAAAATAGACACCACAGTCAGTCTGAGAAGATATACAATCCTGATTCTCGAAGTCCGTGCTCCTCAACAGCACCCCCACGGTATTCTCTTCCTCCTCTCTATCTTCCACCTTTTCCTTCTCCTCGCCCTCTCTCATCAGTCCCTCTCCATCCCTCTCTCCCACACCAATCTCCCAGCTCCAGTAATAGGAGACTTGAAATCAATAGCACATTAGTCTGGCCGGAAACTCCACTGGAATTAAATATGAATGACTGAGATTGCGGCTCTAGCTACATGCTACTGCGAGAGAGTGAGAGAGAGGCATATGGCCCATAGGGGATATGGGGTTTAGCTGAGTTCTCGCCATACAGACCCATTCTCTTAGCCAGCCCCATAGTGAAATTACTGGGGTATCTGTTGTCTTGTTCGGTTGAGAAGCAGTGTGCAGTGATTTGTTGATGTTGTTGTTGTTTACTAGGATCTCCTTTAGCCCATCATAGGCTAATCATCTGTGACATACATGTTTGTACCAATATTGTTTAGGAGGGTCATTTAGTGCTCTATACTGAACAAGGGCTTTGGCGTAGTTGGACAGTGTGAACAGTGAAAGGGCACGTCACAAAGAGGCGACGGCTAAGGAAGCAAGAAGAATCCGCCAGCCCCACCCATCCTCCCGTATCAGAGGCAGCAGCACCATTTCAATATGAAAGAGCCCTGTTCAGTTATGAACAGATTGCATCTTACATTTTCAACATTACCTCTGAGGACAATGTGCCCTCCTTTTCATCAAGCTTTCACATCCATTCTGTGCACTCTCCTAGAAACACTCTCCATATATTTCCTTGTGTCGAGCACCATTTGAATTGCCTGATTTAATATTGTGAAATTAAATTAGTTCCTTTTGCACAGAATGGCTAGATTTTTTATGATGGAAAAGCCTATGTGCGTGTGCAAGGTGCAGCTTGCTGGGTGGATGGATACACTAGAGGTAGGGTGTGGTTAGGCAGAAGCAGACAGAGTGTCTGCTGGGTATACTGTAGGGGATTGGGGGAGCCGTTGCCTCCAGTAAACTAATGCTCTGTAATCATCTACGGGTAGATGTTTTTAGGAGGCGTATTTATCCCATCAGAGATGAAGCAGTTGGTTTGTGACAGATGGTATGATATTGTTCCCCTGTACAGCCCACAAGTACAACCCCTCCCTCTCTCTCTATGACAGATGTAGGGGGAGGAACACAGCCCTCTTCTCTTTTCTTTACATTGATTTGGGTGCTTGGACCCTTAGGGACTGGGAGGGGATGATGGTAATGGGGATGAAGGTTTGGTCGTTTCTTGCTGGTCAGATAAATAATCTATAGAGGGTACGGTCGAGGGAATCGTAAACACATCGCATGCATTATACTGTACAACATTCTGCATGTCCTCCACCATGAAGCACCCTTAAACAAGGCTGGCTTGTGGTAGGCATTAGTGAGGGTAGAACTGTGGATATCCACATAAATCTTGGTTAGTGGGACAGCGATGTAAGCAGCCATGCATGTAATGAAGGCAGGAGAAAGTGGAGCTTCTACTGCTGCTGCTCAGATCGGTGAGTGTGACGCTTCAACCGCAATTTCCCAACACACGTCTTCAACGCCATCCAACATATACTGAAGGCTAAGCTACGGCTCCAGGTTGTTCAACATATCCTGTACCCTGTGTGTGTATACTGAGTACTAGTGCACTGCATTTTGAAATCATTTAGCTAGCATCATGATTTACTTTGTTAAATGGCTCTCTGTCTATTAGCCAAATCTCCAGAAGTGGAGGGATGTGTACTGGCAACTGGGGGATATAGATTTCTGCATTCTACAGTAATTAACCAGATTTGAAAGGATTTTAGCAGTGATTATCCAACCCCCCCCCTGCTTCCCCACCCTCTTAATGGTAGAACAAGTTCCATTAAAGTTCTAACAGCTGTCCGGTGGGGGTGGCAGATGAGGCCTAGTGCTGCACCTCTCCTCTAGCTCCCTGGAGGGTCAGGGCTCAGTCCAGGGGTAGAGGTTAGAGAAAACACTCTCCTGAAGATGCAACGTGTTGATGCCTTTCGAGCCACACAATCAAATAAGCATCTGCCTGCCCCTCGTTATTGATTATAGCTATTGTCATGACGGGTAATTCCTTCATCATCAGTGTTCAGCTTGTGAAGGTGATGGTGAACCTGATACCATTATGCCATCCTTGGTAACACTTGACTTATAGTCAACAGGTGTAATGCTTCATTACTTGTTATAGACGTATGAGCCTGTCTTATTATGTTTAATTTCTTTGCATTTGTTGTTTCTTGATTTAGTTTCGTACATGTAGCCAATTATACAGAATCTATGTATATTGATAAACCTTTTAGCATGTAATTTTCACATGTTTGTTTTCCTCCCCCAACATGTGGTTTTGCTAAATTGTGAGAGCTTTCATATGTAAAAACACTAGAGGTTTGTTCTTCCTTTTCTCCCCCTCAGCACTTAATATCGTAAAAGCCTTTTTATGGCTGCTGAAGTAATGTCCTGGAGCTGGGCCACAGTGAGCAAGTGGTTAATGATTTTAATGGGACCCCCCCCCCTCTCTCTCCAGGCCGGTAGGGAGAGGTAGAGGGGAGGGGGTGGAGATGGGGCGTGCTCTGGGCATGGGCACGTGGTGGGCGAGCAGGTGGATGACGGGCAGCTGAGAAGTGGATTCTGGGGGAGGGGAAGTGACATCCATTTTGAAGGACTCTTGGGGTTGTGAGAAACCCCTGACAAAAAGCTAAGCCCATCTGGAAGTGAGGTGGGGGCTGTTGTGTGAAAGAGATCCAGTGGGTGGTGTCTGACACGCTCTCTTTTGTTCTTTGGTAATGCAGTAGGGATGGAAGGGGTGGGGGGCTCTCTCGGCTGTGGGGGAGGGGCAGCAACTCGAACAATAGTGCCGGTCTAGGAATTGAAAGCCTTCGATGAACAGAGGAGGGCTAAGGAGGAGAGAAAAGAAGGAGGCTAGAGAGGTGGGAAGAATAGAGCAGGCGTAGGTACTGTCGACTGACAGTATTAATCATTGCTATGTGAACAAACACAATGCAAGGGCACCACAATGTCACTGCCAAACATTCGAGCGCTTCATAAAATTGTTGATTATTGTGTATTTGTATTGTATTTGCTAGACATTCTACTGCACTGTTGGAGCTAGTAACATAAACATTTCACTGCACCTGCTATAACACCTGCAAATCTGTGCACGCGACCAATAAACTTTGATTGGATACTAACATTTAATTCCCAAATATGACATCAGCGTGATATTTATAGATTTGTCTGGACAGTGTCTCTAAGCTTGATGGTAATGATGGCTGCATTGTAGTGGGCAAGATGCTTTTATGTAATATCAAATTAAATGTCCAATTAGTAATGTGTTCTGACTTACCAATGGGGAAAAGGATCATGATGATCTACATTGTCTGGTTGTCATGACAGAAGCTCATAGTGGTCTACATTGTCTGGTTGTCATGATGCAAGCTCATAGTGGTCTACATTGTCTGGTTGTCATGATGCAAGCTCATAGTGGTCTACATTGTCTGGTTGTCATGATGCAAGCTCATAGTGGTCTACATTGTCTGGTTGTCATGACAGAAGCTCATCGTGGTCTACATTGTCTGGTTGTCATGATGGAAGCTCATAGTGGTCGACATTGTCTGGTTGTCATGATGGAAGCTCATAGTGGTCGACATTGTCTGGTTGTCATGATGGAAGCTCATAGTGGTCTACATTGTCTGGTTGTCATGATGGAAGCTCATAGTGGTCTACATTGTCTGGTTGTCATGACAGAAGCTCATCGTGGTCTACATTGTCTGGTTGTCATGACAGAAGCTCATAGTGGTCTACATTGTCTGGTTGTCATGATGCAAGCTCATAGTGGTCTACATTGTCTGGTTGTCATGATGGAAGCTCATAGTGGTCGACATTGTCTGGTTGTCATGATGGAAGCTCATAGTGGTCGACATTGTCTGGTTGTCATGATGGAAGCTCATAGTGGTCTACATTGTCTGGTTGTCATGATGGAAGCTCATAGTGGTCTACATTGTCTGGTTGTCATGATGGAAGCTCATAGTGGTCTACATTGTCTGGTTGTCATGACAGAAGCTCATCGTGGTCTACATTGTCTGGTTGTCATGACAGAAGCTCATAGTGGTCTACATTGTCTGGTTGTCATGATGCAAGCTCATAGTGGTCTACATTGTCTGGTTGTCATGATGCAAGCTCATAGTGGTCTACATTGTCTGGTTGTCATGACAGAAGCTCATAGTGGTCTACATTGTCTGGTTGTCATGACAGAAGCTCATCGTGGTCTACATTGTCTGGTTGTCATGATGGAAGCTCATCGTGGTCGACATTGTCTGGTTGTCATGATGGAAGCTCATAGTGGTCGACATTGTCTGGTTGTCATGATGGAAGCTCATAGTGGTCTACATTGTCTGGTTGTCATGATGGAAGCTCATAGTGGTCTACATTGTCTGGTTGTCATGATGGAAGCTCATAGTGGTCTACATTGTCTGGTTGTCATGATGGAAGCTCATATTAGTCTACACTGTCTGGTTGTCATGATGGAAGCTCATTGTGGTTTACATTGTGATTGTCATGATGGAAGCTCATAGTGGTCTACATAGTCTGGCTCAGTGCCTCTTGACCACCTGAGAAAACACATTACAAATACAATACCTAGGCTCTCACAATGTCTAATGCACACATGTCATTCTTCATTCTCAGGACAACCATGGTAGAGAAAGGTATAGTGTGGGCATTGTAGTGGAAGCAGTGGACCTACATAGAAGAGAGAGAGAAAGTGAGATTAATTTGTCTTCATTAACATGGTCTCTGGCCCAGACTCCTGCCTGCTGTTAGCACTGAGCCTGCCTGCTACCCTGCTCTACTCTGAGAGAGGTTGGTTCCATGCACACACAAATCCCCAAGATGTCTGTCCTTCCTCTGCTACAGCTCCAGCCTCTGTCTGTCATTCTGTCATTCAAGGTTCATTTATCCACCCCCTCACCCCCCCCCCCCCCCTCTCTCTCTCTTTCTCTCTCCGTCTCTCATTTTTCATAAACCTCCATACACCCCAATATTCATCTGGCATCTTGCAGACAGAGCAGAGCGGGAGCTGAGTACCTGCAGCAGCATGCCAGGCAGGATGCTTTCCCTGGTGCTGAATTGGTGGACCATGGGGAAGAGGGAGAGTGAGGAGGGGTGGAGGTGGGGTTGCAGCAGGCAACTATTTGGTTATACTTTACTGATGGAGGAGATGGGGGTGGGGAATGAAGGCAGACAGAGCGGAGGGAGTGGTTTTACAGTAAATTGACAAGTGGTTCCTGTGGAGAAGGATCAATAAGAGAAGGAGAGAAGGATGGAGAAAGAGAGGGAGAGAGATACATAAAACAATACTTACCTTACTAGCTCTGACTTTGCTGAGAGCTACTTTGAGGAAGCATGTACTTACTATGACTGGGACATGTGGTTGTCCCACCTAGCTATCTGAAGATGAATGGACTAACTGTAAGTCGCTCTGGATAAGAGCTTCTGCTGAATGACTCAAATGTCAAATGTAAATACAATAATGCATTGATTCATTTCCCATTTAGTGTTACCTGCTCATTTCAATTTGAGATGAAAGATGGACCAGCTATAAGACATCAGGGACAACCCTGTGGGGACACATTGTGTCCTGAACTTTGGTGTACCTCCTTTTCATTTGCTTCATTGTAAGTAATTTGATTCCATTTGAAAGGAGGCCATCTCCTTTGGGTCTTAATTAAGACCAACGTTTGTTGTCTATCTACTGAAAGGCTACAAAGAAAATCAGAAACTGCAAGATAACGCTACAATCAGAGTCTGTCACTACAGTGCTAGTTCTGTTGAGCACCATGGACCACGAAATCAGAAATCAGAAAGAATCATGAATCTGAAGACCCGCCCTTCTTAGAGAAGAGGCTTGGGCCCTACCCCTTTCCCCACAATCATGGTGAACATCTCCCTCTGCTGGTCAACAGTTAGTAAAGCACCCTTGCTGAAGGGAGAGGCAGCATTTTGCCTCCTGGCTGACGAGGGAAATGTGATACAGTATATTACATAGATTCCCTCCAAGAGGGGATAATGGAATAAACATGAAATACTTGAGCATGTTTTGAAAATGAATGTGAGGTAAACATATGCTGCTGCTGTAGAGATGCACCTAGAGGAACTAACCATTTAGGGGATGGGCATATGATCATAATACATATTCATCCCAAATATGAACACACTATCCTTGTGTAGTGTGAAGAGTATTCTAATGCACACAACATTATCGAGGTAGATAAATTATTTAAAAGGTGTAAATTAGTACACCACAATGTAGCACCGCTGAATTATAGGGCCAGTACACATCCTCTTAGATAGAGGTTGTAGGCACATGCCAGACATAATTAACAGGATTAGATCTACTTAATCAAATGACGAATGAAATGGCTCCCTCCCTGGTAAAAGACAGATTATTCTTTTCAGCAATTGGATTAGTTGACCGCCGGGTGAGGAAAAGGGGAATCAGACGACAGTCATCTGTCTGGTTGACACAGGCCTAGGTCTATTGGCTCAAAAAAGCCTAGCAGTTGAACAGTAGTCTATAAATCTATTTAATCCCTAGCCGGCTAGCCTAGTACTTCACAACCCAACCTTTTCTCTTGATAGCATTGCTTGATAGTTTACCATCCTCTTCAACCTCCTTGAGCTAAAACATATTGACCTTGTTCAGGTGCCACCTGCCTGCTGTGTTGCACCTGCCTGCTGTGTTGCACCTGCCTGCTGTGTTGCACCTGCCTGCTGTGTTGCACCTGCCTGCTGTGTTGCACCTGCCTACTGTGTTGCACCTGCCTACTGTGTTGCACCTGCCTACTGTGTTGCACCTGCCTACTGTGTTGCACCTGCCTACTGTGTTGCACCTGCCTACTGTGTTGCACCTGCCTACTTGCATCACTGCAGATTTCCCAATTCCCCAATGGGTGCATAAAAACAAAAAAATGGCCTACTGCAGATCCATATCTGTATTATAGGCCTGTAATATATGCAGTGTGATTTATGAATTTATGCATTAATTGTAGTGTTTTGCTTTTGTTTTGACAGGTAGCTAGGGCCTTGACGTTGTGTTTTTCACTTGGTATACATGTTGAACTAAAGTAGGTCTCGCTGTTCAGCAAACGTCCTCAGTTTTCACACTAATGAAACCCCAACTGTTGAGGATATGGGCCATTCGCGGGCGTGTGACAGCGTTACTGAAACCGGTCAGGTGAGAATTTTGAATGCACTGCGGACGATCCCATACAACACAACCTTGTATTTCTGCTTCCAACCACTAGGAGGAACACTGGGATAGGCACCGTGGCGTGGTGATACAAGGAAGCGAACTCCAGCAGGACAACAAACGTATCGAAGTGCAGGAGTGTGTGAGAGAGAGAATAGTTCGAAGACTACACTAAATGGGGACGCGAAATGGCATCTTCAACCAACGAGAGGAGGGCATTTGCTCACAAAATTAATCGGTGAGACTCATAATTTGTATGTACTCTGTAGGACAGCTAGTTCGCGTGACATGACGGACATACCGAGTAGTGCAGGATTTAAGGGCATCACTGATCGTAAACCGCGCAGACTGAATAGGAACTGAGACAGACGGAGGCCAGTCTATTGTTCAGCATATGGACTTCGAATTAAATGTGAATTTATCATTCACCCTGCCATTGTTTAGAAAACTAAAACGATTTTTCATAACTTGCGATTGTTTCTTTGTTGCACACACAGATAACGTTAACTAGATCACAGTTCTCCTTTTGCTGGTAGGCTGACACTCGAGCCATCAAACATGTTGGCTACTAGTTACCTAAATTACTGTATTTTACATTATCTTGAGGAGCCACAGGTAAAATGGATTAAAAAAACTATACTTGGTAGTTATCTAGTCATACCAGCCGTTGAGTTCGCTTTCCCGTCGACCTGTGGGATAACAAGGCGTGGGTTGGGTTACTCTAATATTGTTGCGCTGCAAATTAACTCAGCTTGATCCTCTGTGCTGTCACTCCTAGTTCAAGTCATACTGTGTAGAACTCTTCCTGGGGATAGGTCTGTAGATGGAACTGAAACGTTCCATTCGTCTAGTTCTTATGGAGTTCTGCTACACAATGAAATCAGAAGTAGGCAAGACGGAGTTCCCCTTTTCCTGTGGAAAAGTCAAGTAGCCGAGGACAGTATCTTTATTATTATCCACAGAGTTAGATCAGACCTATAGCCGAACTATCACCTTGCATAACATGATGCATTTTCCTGTTCCACCATTGTTGAGTTCATACTTGTGTTCATCAAAGTCTTGATCAGGGAACGGCATGCTAAGCCATTGTTGCATGGTGGGTGGGTATAGGCAATACATGGTAGTACATGCTAATAGCAGGTGTCATTCCGCCACGCCCCGTCACACACAAACACACACTTTCAGAAAAAAAGCACTAGCCTAGCTGTTCACCTTGCAGCCTTCATAGAATCGTCTGAGAACCTCCTTCATATTATGGGTGCGTGGCCCTTGGAGGCTCCTGAGAGCAGACTGGATATTTTATTAGAGACATGCAGGTGAACATGTCACATCAAAACCAACAGGGAGGAAATCTCAATGACATCTTGGAATGTCAGCAGTCCAGTCCGAAACAGTTAACACCTCAACAGGCCCGTACCTTGTGTCTCGTATTATGACTTTCCGACTGGCCCAACCAGACTTATTATACTCACTATGGTATGTACCCATGTTTCTCACTCTCACGTGATTATCATATTGAGTTAGCCTAGCTAATGGTGAATGGTGCTGTTCCCTCTGAATGTTGACTGGCAGCCTACTAGTTCAAATTGTAGCAGCTAACCTACTACTAGGCTATTGCCTAACTTAGTAGTAACCGAGTAGAGTGCTGAATTCAACAGCTTAGGCCTAATCATTGCTACAGTTTCTCCTCTCTCCCCAACTCTGTTATCGTCCAGTCCTTTCTCTCTCCCTCTCCTCAGTGGGAGCCAGTCCATTGTATCGGTTCAGGATGCAGGAAAGGGTGTGACAGGGTGTTCCGTCTATTACCCTTGGAGGCGATAGCTTTTCCTTTATCCTGTCTAAAGTGGGGATTGGAAAAGGTAGCACATTTTAATGGTAGAACAACACTATCACAAACATATTGTTGTGACTGACGCCTCTGTCAAAAGATTGTTGTAGAGTTCCAGCTTAAAAGGGTTGTGTGATTTGGGGTATCAGAGTTATTTCTGGGGGGGGGGGGGGTGTAGAATGTCATGGGGGGAAATGACATTTGAGGGTCACCTTTTGAAGCAGAGAGCAGTAGCATTTAACATGTGGAATGAAGACATAGTTTGACCACAGCGACCGTGACCAGGGAATTCCGGAAGCGTTATGTGTGCGTGCAACTGTGCATGTCTGTGTGGGAGAGTCTGAGAGTATGAGATGGCCAGTCCGTTATAAGGTTGTGGAAGAGCAGCTGCATGCTGTGTCTCTGAGAGGATTGGGGGCCTAGTTTGACTTTGTCCCCCCTCTCCAAGCCTCCCATTTGCTATTAGTCTATAAAGGCCCAGGCCAGGGGCAGTGAGAGAGTTATGGCTCTCTGCCTGGTTTCTGTACTAGGCCCACCGCTCCTCTCTTCTCCCACAGATCCGGCTTGACTCCCATTCACAACAGCTGCTGGCATTCAGCACTGCTTCTAGTACCAGCTGCTGGGGACTGCGTAGTGGGGAGAGAATGGATAGCATACATGGCTGCTCACATCTGATAAGAAGTCAAAACTGGAAAGCTATTATGAAATCTAAGGCAGGCACATAATTATGTATAAAACACATCCATCTAGCATTACGTCTGGGAGTAGCCTACATATTCATAATGGTTTAAAGCAGGGTTAACTCTGGGTTATCAGCAGCAAGGGTTTTGTTTGGCTTATGTTAATTTGCTTATTTGCATGTGCATGATAATGGTGAGGCAATTCGATTTTTGGCACCTCGCTGGAGAGATTTTAGCTGAGTGTCTAGATTATGGAGCATATTTGCATACGAATCTTAACGCGTGCAAGTTTGGACATCAAATTAGTAGTTGAGTTGTACTCAATTTAGTTGTACTCTTTATCCACTGACAGAAGGATTGCTATTCTGGTATTTATTATGTCTAGACTTGTTTCTATTTGGCTTCCTGAAGATACAGCTGTGAATGAAAAACCGTTTTTCCCCTGTTTGAGCGTAACTGAACTCTACCGTTTCCTGTCCGTCTCTGTCAGGACGGTGGCTGCAGAGGTCAGGAAGCAGGTATCCAGAGAGTACGGCTCCCCTCAGCTGTCCAAAAAACGAGGAGCACACCAACCTGTAAGTAGCAGTGTGTTTTCTGTTTTTAGGTATATCACCTTGTCTTAGGTCAAACATGAGGATGGACTTTCTACGGATGAGTTGAATTTACTGCTTTGGAAACAAACAACTTTTAAGGAGGTCATCAACCACTTAGGATGTCATCTACTTGTGTATAAAAAGGCGAGCTCCGCAGTGCTCTCATTGAAGTGGAGCCAGTGTCTATGTATATGACTTGCCTAGTTAAATAAAGGTTACATAAAAAGGTGTGTCAAAAGTAGGCGACGTAGGCGAAGTAGGCGACGTAGGCGACGAGGCGAAGTAGGCGACGTAGGCTTTATCACTCATATTATCCATCTCTCTTCTTTGCTCACCATCTCGGTGTGGCCTGTAGCTTGTGGTCCTGGTGGAATGTTCAGGTGTATGAATATAATGCTTCTCCGGGGCTGCGTTCAGAACATAACTGTTACATTGAACAGAAACGGTGCTCTACTGAACGACCAGTTGAGGTTCAAAATGCACCGCTGCCCTTTTTAAATATGTCACTCATTGCTTCAAGGCACACCCACCGAACGGGTCAAACCTATCTCGGTCTGTTCAAGGAAACGTGTCGCTCAGTACAAACTGTTCCGCAAACGTTCAAGCAAACGGAATGCACCTCAGGTATTGATTGTTGTGTGTTATTGATTGATTGGTTGTCAGGTGCCGTTGACAGAGGTGGTGGAGCCTGTGGACTATGAGGAGTATGTGAGTAGCCACGCCCCTGGGGCGGAGCCTGGCCCCCTCAGACAGCTGATGGAGTTCCCCCCAGATGACCTGGAGCTCCTCCTGCAGGACAGGGAGTGTACTACACTGAAGCCCCCTCTGCCCGAGGAGGAGTGAGTCACACTAACACACATACTATGTACATTATTTACAGTACACACAGCAGTGTTTCCCCTATCATTATGGCCCCTTGCTTAGCTCTGTTTCCACCTGCCTAAAAGAGTTTGGCTTCAATGGGTTTCAAATGGTCATTTTGGAGACAGGGGCCTGGATGTTGTGTTGAATTCCTTTGTGCCCCGCCTAGAAAATAATCTAGAGGGTAAGACTGACACACACATGCTCACACACATAACTAGCACTTCTTGACACACTTTACACAGCATTGTCATTCTACTGGACTGGCAGAACACCCTGTACCTTTCTTATGCCATTGTAATATTTATGTCATACTATATAATTCATGTGTTTTTTCCACAGCACCTTTGACCCAAGAGTGAGAGATGCCTTGGCTGTCTACACAGATGACTGGTTGATCATTCAGAGGAAGTGAGTGTCCCTCTATCATGTGTTCCATGCCTCTCTCTTTTCCATTCCTTTATCCACATTGATTTACAATTGATTTGGTTGCAATGGTGCCCATGATGTGCATTATCTCTGTGATTAAAAGATGAGGATAATGTATTTTGTCTTGTCTGTAGGTATCAGCGTTATAGTACAACCCACACCCCCCACAACTCTGAGCGCCAGAGGGAGAGGCAGCGAGGGCTGGTTAAGCAGACCTTTGAACTGGACGAGGCTGCGGCCACTGACCGCCAGGATGACCAGGACGATGCTAAGCGGCGGTCAGTCTCTCTGGATGACACGCCCCGGGGTAGCTGGGCCTCCAGTATTTTTGACCTGAAGAACTCGTCGCCGGACGCCCTGCTGCCCTCGGTGCTAGAGCGCACAGCTGCAGAGGACATGGACCGCCGCAACGCTGAGGCCCGCCTGCAGGGGCGCCACTCTGACCTGCTGGGGCTCTTCCCTCCTCCCGACGAGGTCAGTCCCAAATAATAATATTATCATCCATTCACTATTCACTTCTGTTCGGCTCAGTTGTTGCTCAGCATGTGTTGCTGAAGTGCTAGCTGACTTTGTGTAGAATGATATAGCTATAACATAGAAAGCTATGGAAACTATATCAAAACTTAATTATATATATATATAAAATATAAAAATGTTTCAAAGTTAATTACATGTAGATTCTGTTGCTGAAAATCAGGCAGTTCCACCATAGACATTGAACCATATCAATGAAGTGGATGTACAGTACCATGGCCTTCTCCCCAGCCATGTGACCATCTGTTTGTGTATCTTGCCTCTAGGGCTGGGCGATATGGCCAAAATATAATATTAAGGTATTTGAAAAATATATAATGTTTTTTGGGTATTTGACGTTATTTTATGTTTTTGATTAATTAAAGTTCTACATTTGCTTTAAATAGTGTGTGACCCTAGGGTGGCAACACATACAGTTCATTTGGAAAGTATTCAAACCCCTTCACTTTTTCCACATTTTGTTACGTTACAGCCTTCTAAAATGTATTAAATTAAATTTAAAAATGTTCCTCATCAGTTTACACACAATAACCCATAATGACAAAGAGAGAACATTGTTTTTGAAATTTTTGTAAGTGTATTAATATATAAGTATTAAGACCCTTTGCTATAAGACTAGAAATGTCGCTCAGGTGCATCCTGTTTCCATTCATCATCCTTGAGATGTTTCTACAACTTGATTGTGGTCCCCATTTTGAAAATTCAATTGATTGGATATGATTTGGAAAGGCACACACCTGTCTATATAAGGTCCCACAGTTGACAGTGCCAAGCAATGAGGTCGAAGGAATTGTCGGTAGAGCTCCGAGACAGGATTGTGTCACAGTGCCCTCCATCATTCTTAAATGGAAGAAGTTTGGAATCACCAAGACATTTCCTAGAGCTGACCGCCCAGCCAAACTGAGCAATCGGGGGAGAAGGGCCTTGTTCAGGGAGGTGACCAAGAACCTGATGGTCCTTCTGACAGAGCTCCAGAGTACCTCTGTGGAGATCACATAACCTTCCAGAAGGACAACCATCTCTGCATCACTCCACCAATCAGGCCTTTATAGTAGGGTGGCCAGACAAAAGCCACTCCTCAGTAAAAGGCACATGACAGCCCGCTTAGAGTTTGCTAAAAGCCACCTAAAGACTCTCAGACCATGAGAAACAAGATTCTCTGGTCTGATGAAACCAAGATTGAACTCTTTGGCCTGAATGCCAAGCGTCACATCTGGAGGAAACCTGGCACCATCCCTACGGTGAAGCATGGTGGTGGCAGCATCATACTGTGGGAATGTTTTTCAGTGGCAGGGACTGGGAGACTAGTCAGGAAAGAGGGAAAGATGAACAGAGCAAAGCATAGAAGGATCCTTGATGAAAATCTGCTCTGGACCTCAGACTGGGGTGAAGGTTCACCTTCCAACAGGACAATGACCCTAAGCACACAGCCAAGACAATTCAGGAGTGGCTTTGGGACAAGTCTCTGAATGTCCTTGAGTGACCCAGCCAGAGCCCGGACTTGTACCCGATCGAACATCTCTGGAGAGACCTGAAAATAGCTGTGCAGTGACACTCCCTATCAAACCTGACAGAGCTTGAGAGGATCTGGAGAGAAGAATGGGAGACACTCCCCAAAAACAAGTATGCCAAGCTTGTTGTGTCATACCCAAGAACACTCAGGCTGTAATCCTGAGTGTAAGTCCAGGGGTTTGGATACTTTCCTGAAAGCACTGTACATTCTAAGTAATTTCAATGGGTCTTTCTCCATTCTGATTGTTTTACACTTCTATTCAACTTCAACCAATTATTTCCATCAATTTCTGCACTCATTTGAGAATTTCCACACTACCACGTAGGGCTGCATGATATGGGCAAACGATCTAGGCCTTATGTTTTACAAAATGTTACAATTGCACTTGTGTGAACATTAAAAAACAATTACATGTGTTTTTTATTTTTTTAACTAAGCAAGTCTGTTAAGAACAAATTCTTATTTACAATGACGGCCAAACCCGGACGACACTGGGCCAATTGTGTGCCACCCTATGGGACTCCCAATCATGGCCGGATGTGATACAGCCTGGATTCGAACCAGGGACTGTAGTGACACCTCTTGCACTGAGATGCTGTGCCTTAGATCGCTGCGCCACTCGGGAACTGTTGGAGTCATGGAAATGGAATGATTATTCTAATTCTGTAGTTTGAATATGATAGTGGCACTTTGAATACAAAGTGTTGTTTGACATGACAATGAATGAAAAATGCAAGGGAGGAGTTATTGTGACGGAGTAGGAACCAAATTGTTTGGTAAGTGTTTCCTAGGGGACCCTATAATCTTTGGCTACTTTGAATGTTTTAATTTAGCTACTTCATGTAGTTAACATTCATGCTTCGCTTTTTCCTCTTTGATTTAGAAGATACTGTTGCACAGACAACATGCTGATTGAGGTATACACCATCCCTGGTATTATCGGGCTGTATAGCTAGTTATGTTTGTTCTGATTCAGTACAGTTATTAGCCAGTTAACTAGTGATTAGCGTTAGCGACTAACGTAATTTAGGTCCAACTTGCTATAAGAAAAGACAAACGAGATGTCTTAGATGTAAGAAACACAAAATAATAGTGTAATTCTGGAACCCTAGTTCATTTATATTAAGAAGCAAATAGAAAACCACATCGATGTCATCAACATTGTCATTACGAGCATTTCGCTACGCCTGCAATAACATCTGCTAACTTCTGTGCCATTCTGTGTACTTCTGGCCCTTCTTTGGACACTGTTAACTATGCCATACAACTCTCCTTCCGTGGCCTCCAACTGCTCTTAAATGCAAGTAAAACTAAATCCATGCTCTTCAACCGATCGCTGCCCACACCTGCCCGCCCATCCAGCATCACTACTCTGGACGGTTCTGACTTAGAATATGTGGACAACTACAAATACCTAGGTGTCTGGTTAGACTGTAAACTCTCCTTCCAGACTCACATTAAGCATCTCCAATCCAAAATTAAATCTAGAATTGGCTTCCTATTTCGCAAACAAAGCAACAAAGCATCCTTCACTCATGCTGCCAAACACCCTCGTAAAACTGACTATTGTATAAATAAATTGGATGCAGTCTATCACAGTGCCATCTGTTTTGTCACCAAAGCCCCATATACTACCCACCACTGCGACCTGTACGCTCTCGTTGGCTGGCCCTTGCTTCATACTCATCGCCAAACCCACTGGCTCTAGGTCATCTACAAGTCTTTGCTAGGTAAAGCCCCACCTTATCTCAGCTCACTGGTCACCATAGCAGCACCCACATGTAGCACGCTCTCCAGCAGGTATATTTCACTGGTTACCCCCAAAGCCAATTCCTCCTTTGGCTGCCTTTCCAGTTCTCTGCTGCCAATGACTGGAACGAACTGCAAAAATCACTGAAGCTGGAGACTCATATCTCCCTCACTAGCTTTAAGCACCAGCTGTCAGAGCAGCTCACAGATCACTGCACCTGTACATAGCCCATCCAACTACCTCATCCCCATACTGTTATTATTATTTTTTCTTCTCCTTTGCACCCCAATATCTCTACTTGCACATTCATCTTCTGCACATCTATCTCTCCAGTGTTCAATTGCTATATTGTAATTACTTTGCCACTATGGCCTATTTATTGCCTTACCTCCCTTTTTTCTTACCTCATTTTCACACAATGTATATAGACTTTTTCTACTGTATTATTGACTGCATGTTTGTTTATTCCATGTGTAACTCTGTTGTATGTGTCGCACTGGTTTGCTTTATCTTGGCCAGGTCGCAGTTGTAAATGAGAACTTGTTCTCAACTACCTGGTTAAATGAAGGTGAAGTAAAAAAAAATATGTGTATGTGCTCAAAACATATTTTGCATGTGCTGCATTGACCATGCAGACGGAACATAAGTGTCTTGTGGTCGAAGAACAACAAATGCGCTCCATGTGTGACGGGGAGGGGCTAGATCTCTGTGGAACGCGGCACGGAGAGAGAACTCGAGAAGCGGAGTAAACTATACAAATGGACGTTACACACGGCGTATCACATTTAACAAACAAAACATTCAAATACCGTTAGAGAAGGTAAAGTAAACGCCCAAACCGGTCCGTGCATCAATACCGGTATACCGTTTACCGCCCAGCCCTACTCTGTCTCCTTCTCACGCTCTCTCCCTCCTTCGTTATGTCTGTGTACACACTACTGTGGTGTCTGTGTCAACGTTGCCATGGCGTCTGGCTGTGTAAATGTTGCCGTCCTGTTTATGTTCTCACGGCTATGTGTGTGTTGTCTGACAGGATGAGGCTGTGGAGAGATGTTCTGTCCCAGAGGTCCCCAAAGAACACTGTGGTCAGAGGATCATGGTCAAGTGTCTGTCCCTCAAGTGAGTGACCACCTGTCTGTCCTTACCGTTCCTAAAAAGATCTTTGTCGGTCACTCTTTCACTTATACCCTGGTCACTCTTTCACTTATACCCTTTCCACACTAATGTAAAGTGCTGAGTCACAGTTCAGGTCAGCACAATAGTAAATACATTTGGGCATTTTATTAATTGATCAATCATATTTCCTTCTCATCCAAACACATGTGCTTTTTGTACCCCCTACAGATTTGAAATAGAAATTGAGCCAATATTTGGGACCCTCGCTCTCTATGATGTCAAGGAAAAGAAAAAGGTACTCATGAGTTTTCTAGAAATGTTTAGACTGTGTACATATAGAGCATGTTTATTTTTGAATGATCATATTATGCTTATGTCATGCTGAGCTCAAGCTTTGACTGATTGCATTATTCTAATGATTGCATTATTGATTGCATTATTCTAATATTCTAGCTCTTACTATGCCTCAAAGGTCTTGTGCTTTAAATCTCAGAGTCAAAACGGAATTAATATCCCTTGACATTCATCTCCTCCCTCTCCCAGATCTCAGAGGACTTCCACTTTGACCTGAACTCCGATCAGATGAAGGGCTTGCTGCGCCTCCACACGCCCCACACAGCCATCTCCACCCTAGCCCGCTCAGCCATCTTCTCCATCACGTACCCCTCTGCAGACATCTTCCTGGTCATCAAGGTACTGGACATAGGGCCACTAGGGGGGGCACATACATAGTCCAGAGAAGGCTCTATGTCACATTACAAACTACTGACACTCTGTAGGACTGTGTCTTGGTCTGGTCACATGTTCAGGAGAAAACCCCTAGTCCTGTCCATATGAACTGTTAAAGATAAAATATTTTGTATCTTCTATCCACCTACCACAATGTTTTTTAGGTGTGATCTGAATTACACAGCAAATTCTCCGCTGTTAAATAAACACTGAGTGTTAAATTTAACTCTGTTCAAGTGACAATACGTTTCCACACTTTTCGGTGTGAAATTAACACTTTGCTTAGTGTAAAGCCTTATTTGCATATTTCCCTGTGTGCCTTACCTTTCGTGTGAGTTGTAGAGTTACCACCCATGACTGTATTTGTTAGTGATCAAGACATGGCTGTTGCCTTCATTCATTTTCAGTCCTGTAGCCTTCACTAAGTGAGATCCCATATGTTATCATTAAAATTACATTATTGAAGACAACACAATCCATATTTTATAAGCCTTATTTTGAGGGCCTACTTTACCCTAATACAGTGGCCTGCAACTCATGATTTATACAGGCCACATCAGGTGTGCAAGTCAAATATTTTTGGGGTACGATATATATTTTGTTTTTACAAAACATACACATACAAATGACAGCACAAAACATACGAAACCGTATCTTTGAACGCGACCCAGTCGTTTGTTATAAATGTTCTTGCTTGCTAGCCAACTGTGGCTGACTTGCAGTCATGTCATCAAGGAGCAGCCAGAATAACAGCAGAGTAGCTGCATTTGTTTAAGCTGTTTTCTAGTGGCCATTTATTTAGATACATCCATAACAATGAGCTGATGATGCGTGAATTCGCCTGGCATAGAAAATGTGTTCTCTCGTCAGGACACTGTTGTTCAGAGGAGCTAGCCAACAACACAGCTAACACAATCACTTCAAACTGAAGTTGGAAAGACTGCAAATTAGCTGTCCTTCCATTTGACCTTTTTTCAATTGATTTTTTTGTTGTAAATATCCATAAAAATGAAGCCAGCTGATTCATGATTTTGACTTGCATAGAAACGCTGCCTGTCTGTCTCGTCCCGACTCGTTCATTACTATGGGACAGCAGGAGATTGAATTTTGAATATTAAAAATTTTTGCAAATGTCGGAGACACAGACAGCAAGGTTTATACAAATCTCTGCTGTTGAAATCTAAATGTTGTTCTAAAAGAAATATAAGTCGCTCTGGATAAGAGCGTCTGCTAAATGACTTAAATGTAAATATGAGATAATGTCTAGATGATTTTTATATTGGAGGTCAAGTTTCATCTGGGCTGATGAGACAGTGGATTGTCAGATAGAACAGAGTATAAAGGTATTTCAATGTCATAGATTTAGCCGGAGGCGACTTGTGGAATAGACACCGGCTGGAATGCGGTTTTAACCAAACAGCATTCAGGATTAGACCTACCCGTTGTAAAATTAAGACATTTCTCTGCCGTTAATACAGTAAAATTAGTGAATTTTATCTCTTGTATAAGACATTCTATACATTAGTTTATACTGGATTAAGCATACATTTTCATGAACTGTAATTTAGTTGTGTTCCAACATTAACGCAGTCTTGTGCCAATATCAGTTATATTTTACATAGGCTCTCTAAGGTTTCTATATCTTACCTATCATATTAATATCAGTTTCTGACTCAAATAGGGCAAAACAAACAAGTGTAGTGTAGCTAATTATTGTACTATCTAAACCGCTGTGAAATGTATTGTATTTTCAGCTGTTTGAAGCTGGTGCACAAAACCAAAAGTAAGAAAGACGCAAAAACGAAACTTAAGAACAGTCAGCATAGAAATAGCGTACATAGAACAGATTTACCGCTTCTTAGAGTTGCTTTCAATGAGAATGACATATCCACGTGAATTAGGTCGGGTTGCCCAAAAATCTATGTATTGCTGCTTTTTAATGTTCTCAGTTTTATCCTTTGAAAATAGACATGTAAAAAGATTCTGGGGATAAGCATGCACATCTTCAATATGTACCCATTGTTCCTCTGTAGTGCATTTAAACTCTATGTTGCAATAAGAAGACTTGTGTGGTGAGTTGACACAATTCCAAGTCTGGAAGGTTTAAACCCCCCTCAGACTTAGGAAGATGTAAAACTTTCCTTTTTTTATTCTTTGAGTTTTATTTGCAAATTCAAATTATGCTGGCTTGCAAATTGGTGTAATCTCCATTGGAATCAAGCTGGAGTGGAGATATATTTTCACCCACAACCTGCATTCAGAATGACTGCCATGGTCAGGAGGACCCAGATGTGAGACGACCTAAACCATCTAAACTGGAACAATCATTTCAGTAACGGGTGCAATTAGTCCAACTAACAGATTGGATTAGTTTAGAAAAATGTATGTTATCTTTGTGTAGCATAAGAATAATTAATCAATCAATTGAAGAACAGAACCTGCAATAGAACACTGGCTATTAACACCAACACTGGCTATTAACACCAACACTGGCTATTAACACCAACCCTTATGTAACACAGGACAATCAATACAAGGTAACACTGGCCAATATGCTGTGTAAACTGTATTTGAGCCATCCCAGACAAATCAGTGGAATATCCTTCAGCCACCAGAATGATTCATGCCAAGTGACTTTGCAATACCTTATCATGGCTGCATTATATCACTTATTTACTTTAGATAAAGTTCTGTAAGCTTTGCCACATAGGTGACAGTGAAGTGCAACGACCTATTTGTCTTTAACTAGTGAATGTGACATGAGTTATTCTGAAGATGCATCCAATATTTGCAGTTCATATATTGCTTTAGAAATGTGTGTGCACCAAGTGCAAATAACGGTCAGGTCAGCAATGTACACCGTTACACACGTGTGTGTGTGTTTCAGCTGGAGAAAGTCCTTCAGCAGGGTGACATAGGGGAATCCTGTGAACCCTACATGGTCATGAAAGAGTCGGACTCATCAAAGGTAACAGTAAGTTCATAGTATCTATCTTCTATTGGTCTTTTCTTTGCATGTGTACATGCCTGTATGGGGTCATGCACATGGGACTCTGTCCAGCTGGGTAGCCATCAGCATTTCTCAATTCGGCTTAGTCAGACAACTGCAATATTTGCAATTCCCTATTCTGTAGATCAATGTCCAACAAACTCTAAAACGTTACTACAGTATCACCTTGCAGATGCCTTTTCTCAAGGCCTTTCTCAAGTCTCTCTCTGTTTAGCACAAGGAGAAGCTGGAGAAGCTGCGTCAGCAGGCGGAGACGTCGTGTAGCAGGCTGGGGAGGTACAGGATGCCCTTCGCCTGGACGGCCATCCACCTGGTCAACATCGTCAGCAGTGTGGGGGGGCTGGAGCGCTCCGACCCCGACTCTGACTCTGGTACTTATGACCTCTGACCTCTACCAAACACCCCCTGGTTTAATCACAGTTAGGATGTCAAGCACACAGACACACACACACAGATTCTCTCTTCATATACACATGGAAATACACGTTGGAATTCCTTACATCAGTCACACTCAGACACTTCTTGTTGAATTGTGGATGTAACAAAAGTGTCATAATTTCATAATAAGCATGCAATAATTGTTATTGAATGTCTAAACGGATGACTTGTCTTTTTGTCAGAGCGGAAAGGCCATGGAACATGGAACGAGAGAAAGAAGAAAGGGTTTGAGCGGATGAGTGTGGGAGAGGACATGTGTAACTTTGCCACCTTCCGTCCAGCCACTCTCACAGTCACCAACTTCTTCAAACAGGTCAGTCAGAATGTTGTGTGTTTGTGCTACCCAGGTGTACAGTGCCTATCATAAGTATTCACCCCTCCTAGATTTCTTAAAACATTTAGTTGCTTTACAAAGTGGGATTGAAATGTTTACAAAGTAATACAAATGAATAAAATATCTTGGTTATGTAAGTATTCACCCCTTCGTTATGGCAAGGCTAAACAACTTCAGGAGTAAAAATGTGCTTAACAAATCACATAATAAGTAGCATGGACTCACTCTGTGTGCAGTAATGGGGGTTATCATGATTTTTGACTGACTACCTCATCTCTGTACCCCACACATACAATGATATGTAAGGTCCCTTAGTCACGTAGTGAATTTCAAGCACAGATTCAACCACAAAGACCAAGGAGCATGAATATCCCTTTGAGCCTGGTGAAGTTGTTCATTACACTTTGGATGGTGTATCAATACACCCAGTTACTACAAAGATACAGGCATCCTTCCTAACTGAGTTGCTGGAGAGGAAGGAAACCACTCAGGTTTTGCACCATGAGGCCAATTGTGATTTTAAAGCAGAGTTTAATGGCTTGCTTGCCAAAATGTTGTACTATCCCTTTAAATATCCTAGAAAATGTATGGCAAGATGTGAAAAAAGTGCTGCCACAAAGATCAACATTCAGTTTGACAGAGCTTGAAGAAATTGGAAAAGAATAATGTGCAAATATTGCACAATCCAGATGGGCAAAGCTCTTATGAGACTTACCCATGAAGACTCACATCTGTAATGGCTGCCAAAGGTGTTTTGAACGTATTGACTCAGAAAGGTGAATACTGATTTTAATCAACATGTATTTTTCATAATTTATATTTTATATGATTTTATCTTCCATTTTGACATTGCAGAGTATTTCTGTAGATCTCTGACATAATAAAATATAAATAAAAAATCCCACTTTGTAACAAGAAAAATATGAAGAAATCCAAGGGGTTTGAATACTTGTTATAGGCACTGTAACCTGTCTGTGTGGTTTGTGTCTGTGTGCCAATATACTATGATCTTTGTATCTGTAGGAGGGGGACAGGCTGAGTGATGAAGACCTCTACAAGTTTCTGGCAGACATGCGCAGACCGTCCTCTGTCCTACGCAGACTGAGACCTGTCACAGGTACCTACTACAGTACCTCCTCAGCACACACATATATGTTTATATACAGTCACCTGCACAAAGTCTATAGGCTGAATAGAGAATATATTTTAGGTTTACTAGTGTAACCTTGTTTTTCTCTCTTCCTGCTCCTTCTGTCCCTAGCCCAGCTGAAGATAGACATCTCTCCTGCCCCAGACTCTCCTCACTACTGCCTGTCTCCTGAGCTGCTCCATGTCAAGCCCTACCCTGACCTGAGGGTGCGCCCCACCAAGGAGGTGCTGGAGTTCCCTGCCCGCTATGTCTACACCCCTCACACCACCTACAGGTCAGTCTAGACAGCTTAAATCACCTACAGGTCAGTCTACACCCCTCACACTACCTACAGGTCAGTCTACACCGCTTATATCACCTACAGGTCAGTCTACACGCATCACACAACAGGGTCTCAGCTAGCACCACCTACAGGTCAGTCTATATCACCTACAGGTCAGTCTACACGCCTCACACAACCTACAGGTCAGTCTACACCGCTAGCACCACCTACAGGTCAGTCTATACCCCTCACATCACCTACAGGTCAGTCTACACAACTTATATCATCTACAGGTCAGTCTACACTGCTTATATCACCTACAGGTCAGGCTACACTCCTCACACCACCTGCAGATCAGTAGACTCTTATACACTGTCATAGATCACACATACCACAGCTCAGAAATGATATTTTCAGATTTTTATTTGCACACAAAATATACAAAATGACAGCAGTACGAATGAATTAGAATTAAAATAAGGAACATGTACATATAAAAAAGGGCATGTGTTAAACACAATTAAAAGTATTCAGAAGTATAATACAGTGGTATAAATATGTAATGTTATTGTAATTCAGTTTATTGGGTGGGAGTATTTGTTCCGTGTGAATTATGCTTGTATGAGTAGACAGGGTACTTAAGCACCAGGGTAAAGTCATGGAGTGTAGTTTCAGTAGCTATAGTAGCTGGTGTTGAGATTCAGTGGAACCATCAGGCGATGTGACGAAGGACTGGCTGTCTCCTGGCTTCACTCTGAAATAAAAAGCAAAGCAAACTTAGTCAAACACGGCGCCCATCACTACAACAATCATGGGCAGATTCTATTTAGAATTTTTCAAACTATGTACAGCTATTATACCCACCAGTTTCTGTAGCTTGGTCAACTGTTGGTTCTGACTCTCAATGCTCTGTTTTTGGAACTGTGTCCATGTTAGCAGGCCCTCCAGAACACTGGAGTGTTTTAACGCCCTATCCTGAAAACACACAAACGCACATCTGAATTTATGAATGGAATAGAACATATTGAGTGTGTTGGCATTGGATTGTTTGGCATAATCTGTGTGTGATTGAGAAGTGTACCTTACCTTTAATTCCTGTATGCCGTTGGGGGGGTAGTTCTGAAGGTATGTCTCCAGGTTGATCACCGTGGTCCTAAGCTCTCCCTCTTCCTGCTCCACCCGGGCAACCTTGCCTTTGGCCTCCTCAGCCTTTGACTGCAGCCCAGCCATCTGGCCCTTGGAAAAGAGCATCTGGCTTGAAATCCTCTCCCTCCCACTGATCTTAGACCAGCTGCTCAAACTGCCTTGGCCTCAATATACACTGGCTGGCCAATGTCATTCTCACTTTCCCTCTGTTCTCAGAACATTAGGATCTATATTGAGTAAACAAAACTAATATGTACATGGCTCTGTGTTTATGTTGAATAGCTAGCCAGATAGTTGAGTGCTCAGGTTCATGGCAGTTATTGGCCCATTCAGCCAAATAGTCAATGGTGTCTGTTCAGCTGCTCTCCAATGTCTGTTCAGCTGTTCTCTCTCCCTGTTGGAGCCCAGAGGAATAGAGCTTATCTGACTGACTGGGATATCAGATTGTTGGCAAAGCAGGGTTATCTCTGTCTGACCTGTCGCTCTGTGGAGTGAAATCCACAAATTTATCATAATTTTAGATGCTTAACCCTCTCAAAACGCATCTACCAATTGATGACACTGTCAGAGTTAGTTTGACGTGTCTGACTGGGTATGTTTTCTCCAGTATATAGATAGCTACTCTGTCAGGTGTACAGTAGATGTAATGTGCAAGATCCAAATTCTACTGAATAAAAAGCCTCTGCACACTTAGATCTATGCACATTTCATTCATTTAATTGGCAGGTTTCCGTTCACAGTAGACCTTCGTCAGAGCAGGACGAGTATGTTTCCTCACCTGTATCTGTCCTAGCACCTGTCTCATCTGTCTGTCCTTCTCTGCGGCCTGGCCTGCCTCCTGGCCCAGCCTCTCCAGCCTCTCCTCATGTCTCCTCAGCGACCTCTCGATCCGCGCGAACTTGGCATCGGTGCTCTCGTAGACGTGGTGCAGGGTCTCGCTGAACTGCAGCACGCCGTACATCAGCACGTTCATGTCATCAATGGGGGCAGCCTGGTTGTTCTTCTGGGTCTTCCGGACGGGGCTGGCTGGGATCCCTGTTAAACACATGGCCATACACAGCAGGCAGAGTAGTGTGGCCCTCATCCTGACCTGAGGACAGAGGCTATATAGAGAGATTATTTATTTATCTCTTCAGAGAGACCATCGACTTGAAATCTCGTGAGAATCGCCCAGTGCCCCTTGCTATGCCTGTTTGTCTTAAAGCTTTATTAAGGGTGTTGTTGATCCTCAGCTGTCGTTAAAACGTTTCCCTGGGTTCATTTTCTCAGCTGTATGTATAAGTGCCTCAGGTCTGTAGTATCTTTTTAGTCTCACATCGGATATCAGTAATGATCCGGCTCTTTTATATTGGGTGTTCAAAATGACTGTGAAACATTAGCTCAGTCGTGGTCCAATCACAGATCAGCTCTGTGGCCTTAGTCAGGCTGACCTTGGCATTCAACCCAACCTCTGGAGTAACTCTGTCAGGCCTCCAGGTGTCAAATACACATGACCTACATTAACATCAACTGAGTCTCTGTTTGTCCTGGTAGATATGGACAAGGGCCTGGTTGCATAAAACATCTGAAGTTTAACTTTTTAAGTCAGATTCACAAAACATTTTAAGGTGAACTTCTCTCTTAAATTAAGTGAAAAAGTTAATGGTGCCCATGAGGTCCCTCAAGTGCTTCATTCAGTATGGATATCAATGTAAACAGCATTTGTGAAGGTGAATGTTTTCCTCTGCTCTGGTTGCAAAAGGAAAACATCAACCAGCTAGCTAGCTACTTAGCTAAACAATGGAAGGTGCACAATCAATGGCTACAAAGCCATCTGGCTAGTTAGCTACCTACTCTGTAAGTTAGCTTGATGTTTTAGAAAGTAATAGAAACAAGTTGAGGAAAAGGTAACTCAAATAAATGTGTTTCATTTGTTTCTCCTGTCTTGAATGTATAAGTTATATTTTGCAATCTCCCTAAATAAATGCTCTTTGACAAGACCTTCAGTCAGTAAACCAGGTCGTCTCCATGGTAACCAGAATTTTTCTTCCACACATGCCTTCAAACTACCGTAAAACCCCTTAAGTATGCCCTTACCTATGGGAAACGTTTGAGGGGCTCTGAAACGCCGTTCAGCAATTATCTTAGCTAAGGGAACATTATTCCTTAAGGTAAATCCTTAAGAGAAACACTTGAGATGTTTTATGCAACCGGGCACAGTATTATATTGGGCTGACCATCAGACCATGGCAATATGTCCCACTGCTCTGTGTTGTTTGTGAGTGTGTGAATACGTGCTTTTACACCTGCATTGTTTGCTGTTTGGGGTTTTAGGCTGTTGCACTTTTTGCTGATGTGAAGGGCTATATAAATAAATTTGATTTGATTTGATTTACTAGATAGATTAGCAATGTTCTTGATAAACAAATTATATTTTGGATTGGAATATACTGGTATGCTTGGATGTTCTTTCACATGTTTGACTTGGACAGGAGTTGAAGGTCACTCACACCCTGCTAGGTCTCACATGGTTTCTCTTTCCCAATCCTTCTCACTTTTTATAGGCGTATTTGTTAAGATTTATCTTTGATTTGTTATAAATCTGCGGCGATTACCTAATACTACCCTCTAATTTTGGCTAGATATTCTGTTTTTGTTCCAGAAATGTGGTAAGTAGTCACATGCCAGATATAATTGATTTGACCATGCATGCTCCCTGTGGTCCGTGCGTTAGTTAGTAGGGAGGATATGTTGGCAGACAGCCGCAGCGTGTAGGTTAGCTGAGCTGAATCTAGAGTGTAATGACCCCTCTATACCTTCCGGGTTGTATTATGGAATTCAAATTCACTGCTATTTCTTTCTTCTCCCTCATCTTGTCCTCCTCCTCTCCACTTCCAGGAACCTGCTGTATATCTACCCCCAGAGCCTGAACTTCAGCAGTCGGCAGGGCTCAGTCAGGAACATTGCTGTCAAGGTGCAGTTCATGGCAGGAGAGGATCCCAGTCTGGCCATGCCGGTGAGTGGTTGGCCTGCTTCACCAGTCCACCAATCGCTAAACAGGAAACCTCTTCAGATTTGAAACACCGTGCTCTCAGGACAATGGCGTCCCCCTCACAAAGAAAAGCCTGATGCTGTGAAATATGATGTGCCCCACGAGTAGGTCACTCTACAAGAATGTCCAGTGTGTTTAACTGAGTTGGGGGTAGGTAACCCTAGTTCCTGGTTTTTGGAAACAGCCAACATTTTGTGATGGTTAAAACAAACAGGAGGAGGGATTTTACTACATAATTAACTTCCTGTCTGAAAGCTGTGGTGTTGTTCAGTCTCAGTGCAGTGGATTCTTAATCCGATTGGAGCCTTTAGGACACACCCTAATCTAATCTGGGACCCTGGCAACAATGTCTTAATCCATTGAAAGAGCCCTGTGGAGACTTCTAAACAACTATTGGACATATTCCCAGTCCATAAAATGTAAAAAATAAAAATAAAAAACGGTCAAATTCAATTAATGATGTTTAGAAACCAGCTAATTATAAATGACCTAATTTTAAAGACTTCCAACTGTAATGCTAAAGAACCGTAGGTTACATCTAATTTAGTATGACATGTTATTTACATAGCAGTTCTGAGAAGGATTCTGGTCAATTCCTTTATGGACATACAGAGTTACTAAACATTAGGCCATGACAGACTGACCAGGTGAAAGCTTTGATCCCTTATTGATGTCAGTTGTGAAATTCACAGTGTAGATGAAGGGAAGGAGACAGGTTAAAGAAGGATTTTTAGGCCTTGAGACATGGATTGTGTATATGTGCCAGTCAGAGGTAGGTAGTAGGTGCCAGGCACCGGTTTCAGTGTGTTAAGAACTGCAACGCTGCTGGGTTTTTCACACTCAACAGTTTCCCTTGTGTATCAAGAATGCTCTGAGGGCAAAAGGTGGTACGGGGGGATGTTTTGTACATGGGCATAGATCCAATAAACACTGTCTCCTCTCATCATAATAGGTGATCTTTGGGAAATCCAGCTGTGCTGAGTTCTTTACAGAGACTTATTCACCCGTCATCTACCATGACAAGTAAGAGCCTGTTCCCTTCCACACCTTTCCTGTTACACTCATCCTCTCTTTCTGTCTCTTTCCTCCTCCCCTTCCCTCTCTCACCTATCACTCTCTCTTCCACACTCATCCTCTCATTCTGTCTTTCCTCCTCCCCTTCCCTCTCTCACCTCTCTCTCTCTTCTACACTCATCCTCTCTTTCTCTCTTTCCTCCTCCCCTTCCCTCTCTCACCTATCTCTCTCTCTCCCCTCAGGTCTCCAGAGTTCTATGAGGAGGTGAAGATGAAGATTCCAGCCAACCTGACAGACAACCACCACCTCCTGTTCACCTTCTACCACATCAGCTGTCAGCCCAAACAGAACACGCCCCTGGAGACCCCCGTGGGATACACCGTGAGTACGCTTCACTGGGACCCAGAGGTTTTTCCACTTACCTGACCAGGGAAAACTATGGACCCAAGTTAGGGTGCCTCCCTACCCATTACATACCTCAGTTACAAGCTACTAATATTTAGGCCTTTGAAACACTAGAAGTGTCGTCAGTGTGCTGTGTCTTTTATTTATCAGTGATGTAATAATGTGCATTAAACTGTCTGTGTCCACAGTGGATTCCTCTGATGCAACATGGCCGCCTACGGACCGGTTCCTTCAGTCTGCCCGTCTCTGTGGAGAAACCACCACCCAGCTACTCCGTCCTCACCCCTGACGTAAGTGTGTGAGCACATGTATGCTTGGTCTGTGTGTGGCTGAGTTTTGATGTAGGTAATATGTGTGTATTGCAGGTGCAGCTTCCAGGCATGAAGTGGGTGGATAATCACAAGCAGGTGTTCAATGTGGAGGTGACAGCTGCCTCCTCAGTTCACACTCAGGTAACTCTTTCTCTCGCTCGCTCTTTCTCTCTCTTTCTCTCTCACTTCTCTCTTTACCTCACTTTCTCTAATCCTCTAGTCAATGGGATTGTAAATTAAATGAATAACCCCCCCCGTCCCCCCGTCCCCAATGTGACTTTGTCTCTTAGGACCCCCACCTGGATAAGTTCTTCACCCTGTGTTATGTCCTGGAGGAGTACTCGTTCCCGTTCCGTCTGAAGGACTGTATCATCAGTGAGGCCAACGTGGAGGTTGAGCTGAAGGCCAGCATGACCGGCCTGCGGGGGGCGCTACTCGACACCTGCGTCCGCTTCCTCCACCAGCTGCTCTCCAAACTCATCCTGCTCATCGTCCACCCGCCCGTCATCGCAGGACAGATCGGTGAGTGGCTTGGCGACTTTACAGAGGGCGGCCATCTTAGATTGACTCATCCCTCATGGCTCTTTCATGATCCTCATCTCTCCCGCAGAAACACTCCTGGTCAAATATTCTAGGATCTAGGATACATTTTCAAATCATTTACGTCTATGCTCGATTGAGCTTGCCTTGTACAATGGAATAAATGGAACAGTCCCAAAAGTGCAAACCCAGGTGTGATCTCTGCCTCTTTTTCTCCATTCCCATCTCTCAGTGAACCTGGGCCGTGCAGCGTTCGAGGCCATGTCCCTGCTGGTCAACCAGATCCATAAGAACCTGGAGGGGAACCAGGACCAGCATGGCAGGAACAACCTGCTGGCCTCCTACATCCACTACTGCTTCCACCTGCCCACTGCTGAACCTGCCATGCCCCCTACTGGTGAGGAATGGAACAGCAGGCACTGAAGTTTCACTATATCTCCACACCAGCTGTAATGATGTTAATCCCAATGCTTTCAAGGAAGAGTATTTTAATCTATCCATGTCTCGGATGTGCTTGGGTGTGATTAATTTAACCTTGTGGTTGGAGAATTCTCACTCAACTACTAAAATGAGCACAAGTGTGTCTTTTGGTATCAGTGCCCTCCTCTTCTCCCTGACCCAGGGGGTGCCACCCCGGCCTACGAGCTGCCCATCCAGTACGCCACATTGTCCAGGGCAACGGCCCGCCCCAGCACCCTTCACCTGGCCCGCTCCAAGAGCATCAGTAACTCCAACCCTGACCTGGCCAGCACCCCCACTTCACCTGACGAGGAGGTGCAGAGGATCATCGCCAGCAAGGTCAGTTCTACCTCCAATACAAATCAAATGGTATTGAATTGAGTTCTCTCGTTGGCTCCTCTCCGGTAATACAGCTATCTTAGACATGGCCTCTTTCCTGTCTAGGTACTGTAAATACAACCTGTTCTCTGTCCTGTCTAGGTACTGTAAATACAACCTGTTCTCTGTCCTGTCTAGGTACTGTAAATACAACCTGTTCTCTGTCCTGTCTAGGTACTGTAAATGCAACCTGTTCTGTTCTCTGTCTTGTCTAGGTACTGTAAATACAACCTGTTCTGTTTACATTTACATTTACATTTAAGTCATTTAGCAGACGCTCTGGATCCAGAGCGACTTACAAATTGGTGCATTCACCTTATGACATCCAGTGGAACAGCCACTTTACAATAGTGCATCTAAATCTTTTAAGGGGGGGTGAGAAGGATTACTTTATCCTATCCTAGGTATTCCTTAAAGAGGTGGGGTTTCAGGTGTCTCCGGAAGGTGGTGATTGACTCCGCTGTCCTGGCGTCGTGAGGGAGTTTGTTCCACCATTGGGGGGCCAGAGCAGCGAACAGTTTTGACTGGGCTGAGCGGGAACTGTACTTCCTCAGTGGTAGGGAGGCGAGCAGGCCAGAGGTGGATGAACGCAGTGCCCTTGTTTGGGTGTAGGGCCTGATCAGAGCCTGGAGGTACTGAGGTGCCGTTCCCCTCACAGCTCCGTAGGCAAGCACCATGGTCTTGTTCTCTGTCTTGTCTAGGTACTGTAAATACAACCTGTTCTGTCCTCTGTACTGTCTAGGTACTGTAAATACAACCTGTTCTGTCCTCTGTACTGTCTAGGTATTGTAAATACAACCTGTTCTGTCCTGTCTAGGTACTGTAAATACAACCTGCTCTGTCCTGTCTAGCCATTGTAAATACAACCTACTCTGTCCTGTCTAGCCATTGTAAATACAACCTGTTCTGTTTCTCCTCTAGTTGGGGAAGTAAAGGCACTATGTGACGAACTCCTGAATATGTTATCTGTGTGCTTATGATAGTGTTGCTGCCTCTTCCAGTCTAAACATAGACACGTTCTCAAATTGGGGTTAAATGGCATTCTGGCTGTTTAAATGTACGCTGAATGTCTGTCCGACGTGTTTCCTGTGACTAAACATACAATCAGACTCCCCTCGTCCTGCTGTAGTGACCCTCCAGTGTCGTATCTTGATGTGCATGCTTGTGATTCCTGCCTGTCTGTGCCAATGGTTGGTTGATTCTACCGCTGTTGTCAATTATGCAATCTTGTGGTGTGCCTATGTCTGTCTGTCACTCTGTGTTCTATCCCTCGCTATTCCCCTCCTCTGTCCCTCTCTCCCTCTCTTCCTTCCTTCCTTCCTTCTCCTCCCTCTAATTTGACCCTTGTCTCCACCCCTCCCTAACCTTCCTTTGCTCCCTCTCTCCCCCATGGCCTGTGGCTGCCTGTGTGTCGGTGTGGTGGCTGATGTGATATGATGTTCTAGGGGATAGATCGCTCCCACTCCTGGGTAAACTCTGCTTATGCCCCCGGGGGCTCCAGAGCTGTGCTACGCCGGAACCCCAACTTCACCTGTGAGCTCAAGCAGGTGCCAACAACCCTCCTTCCCTACCTTCAACTACCTACCTACCCCTCCACCATGGGTGCCGGTTCATTCAGTAACGAGAATTGTTCCGAACGTTGCAGAGAGAAGTATATCGACTAGAGCGGACGTGATTCCCTATTCTACACGAGCCAATGACGTCTGTTCTACCCGATACATTTCTATCTGAACATTCTGTCATGTTTTGTCCTCCAGAACCAACCCCATGTTCACCCCCTCCTCGCTGCCCTTCCCTCCTCCACTCCTATGTGGCTGCTGCGCTGCGTGTTTGTCTACGGCCCGTTTTGTCAGCTGTCTGTCATTGGTCTGTTCCTTTTCCCCTCCTTGGCTAAGCTCGACTCAGCCTCGTTATTCACAATGATGCTTTTCACTAGGATCACATTTCATCCTATCCACCGCATGGAACATCTGAACGTCATTGGCCCTAACGTCAGTTCTATCCAAGCAGTCAGTTGAGTCCAGGAAGTCCTCTAGCCATCCATCACATTTCTTGTATTTTTCATTCATCTTTTTCCACCTTGCTCACTCCTGCTCTTTGTCTTCATCACTGTGTTTCCATCGCTCCACTACTCTGTCAGGCAAGTGATCGTGGCTGCAATCGCATGTCTGCCTTTGTAGACAGCGCCACCTTCTGTTCAGCTCCAACAAGACAGATTGCCAAGAAGGTACCGTTGTCATACATTGTCTAAAACACGATATTAACACCCTTGTCCATCCTCATCCATTCTGTGTTTGTCAGTATGTGTAACACACACACACACACACAGATGCTTATCAGTTCATACTGTAAGTGTGTGTGTGTGTGTGTGTGTGTGTGTGTGTGTGTGTGTGTGTGTGTGTGTGTGTGTGTGTGTGTGTGTGAGATAAGTAATTGTTTAATGCATTAGCTTTTGAATCTTGACACAGTCATCAAAGCCATGTATGACTGAAGTTCGTTATCTGGGATCTCCCAGAATAAGCCTACATTATAAGACCTGTCTAGAGTCTCATGTTCCTCTAATGCTACCTACAGGATTCATCACGTTAGTGTTCTACAATAATCCTGTTGTTAGCGAAGTAGTAGCTTTTCTCACTGTGTGTTTGTTAGCAGACAGACAGCCCTACCTTTTTATGAGAGATTGTATGGTACTAGTGTTAGCTCAGTATTTCTACCTGGGTATTTTAGCTAGCTTTTCCTGCGTTAGCCTCCGTGATGCTAACCGTGGTGTACTGCACTCTGCCTGGGTGTTTCTCTCTGACCCTGTTCACTTCCTGGTGTAGCTGCTCCATGAGGAGCTGGCACTACAGTGGGTGGTGAGCACCAGCACAGTGAGGGAGGCAGCACTGCAACAGGCCTGGTTCTTCTTCCAGCTCATGGTGCGTATCTGAATGATGAGGATGATGATGACGACTGCGTCTGTATGGCATCTTTCATGAGATCTTGATCTTACTCACCCGTCCTCATCACACAGGCCGTTAATGGATTTCCCAAAATCAAGAGACAGTTGGTCAAATTTCTCATTTAGGGAAAAGCGTGAAGGAATATGATGTTTTACAGCCAGTGTTCATTTGAAGAATTAGATACAATCTGTGATCCCTCTTCCCCCCCCCCCCCCCTCTCCTCCTCTCCCAGACGAAGAGTATGTCCCACCACCTGTTCCTGTCCTCCCGGATAGACCTTCCCAGACGCCAGCGCTTCCCAGACCGCTTTGTGGATGACATCGCTGCTCTAGTGGGGGCTATCAGTGCTGATGTAGCAGGGCGATACCACAAGGTACAGTGGCCACAACCCAAGGGCCATTAGAACGGAATTGCAGAACATAGGAGTCACGTTTCCAAATAAATAGTATACCTTCTGTGTCCTCTTAACCCTTCCCATATTCTCTAATCACTGACTTTCTCTCCCTCCTCTTTCTCTTGCTCCCTCTTGTTCTCGCTCCCTCCCTTTCTCTCCCTCCTCTTTCTCTTGCTCCCTCTTGTTCTCGCTCCCTCCCTTCCTGTCTCTCTCTCAGGATTTGGAGCTTGTGGAGAGGTTGAACAGCAGTCTGGCCTTCTTCCTGAATGACCTGCTGTCTCTCATGGACCGTGGCTTCGTCTTCAACCTCATCCGCTCCTACTACAAACAGGTACACACACACACACACACACACACACACACACACACAGGTTCTGTCATCTGCTCCAACGATAAACACAGACACCCACTCACCCACTCTCAGACACTGAGTGTCTGGTTCTACTACAAACAGGCACGTACGAACATGCATACAGACAGTGTCACTATTCTGCCGCTAAAGCCAGTATTTACACCCACTGTCAGTCATCAACGGAGTCATCACAAATGACAAACACACATGACATCATTTGCTTTCACTGCAACCAGTCCCTGAATACATTGTCTTACACATCTGAACAATATCTCTCTGTCTCTCTCTCTCTCTGTGTCTCTCTCTCTCTGTGTCTCTCGCTCTCTGTGTCTCTCTCTGTGTCTCTCGCTCTCTGTGTCTCTCTCTCTGTCTCTCTCTCTCTCTCTCTCTCTGTGTGTGTGTCAGATTGCCAACAAGTTCCACACAGCCCAGAACCCCAGCTCTCTGACTGCTCTGAGAATGGACTTCACCCGCATCGTATGCAGCCATGAGCACTATGTCACCCTCAACCTACCTTGCTCCACCCTCAGCCCCCCGCCTCGCCCTCCCCCTCCACCTCCTCCACCACCTCCCAGGTAACTCCACTGGACTGAAGGCTCCATTAATTTCTAGGCAACACAATGATCTTGACCAAGGGCCAGCTTTGTCATCTGCTGACATCTGTAGTAATACTCTTGCTAGAAAGTCCTTCCTCTCCCTCCTCCATCCATCCATCCATCCATCTCCCTCCTTCTCTCAGGGTTCAGCGTTCTCCAGTATGCACCAGGACCAAGGTGTGGCCAGTATGTTTGAGCTCTCCGTCCCCTTCAGACAGCAACACTTCCTGTCTGGCCTGCTGCTGACTGAACTATCCCTCATCCTGGAACCTGATGGGGAGGGGTGAGGAGGCTTCACACACACAAGCTGACACACACACACACACACACACACACACACACAACTAGACACACACGGCAGGTACTGACTCATTCAGTCTCCCCCAGGGTGTTTTTCCTGCATAAGAAGGCCATCAGTGCAGTCCACTCTCTGATGTGCAGTCACGATGCGGACCCTCGCTACACGGACCCCCAGGTGCGAGCCCACATCGCCCAGCTCTACCTGCCCCTCATCCCCATCGTCATGGACACCCTACCCCAGCTCCATGACTTCACAGGTGAGAAGGACACACTGTAGGTCTGGGGTCAGCAACAGATTGACCGCGTGCCAAAAACAGCCAGCAAGTATTTTGGGGTTGTACTGAAAGACTGTCAAATCCCCAGGAATTAGTTTAGGAAGTCTGTTCCCAAGTGTTCCCACAAATAAATGTCTCAATGTAATCAAGGTATGAAATTATTGTTATTCTCAAATACAATCTGTTTTGGGGCTTAGTTATGGTCAATTTGCAGTGTACAAATGATTGTAATTATGTTCTGGCCCCCCAACCATGCGCTCTGACAAAAATCGTCCTACGGCCTAATCTAGTTGCCTACCCCTGCTATAGGTTAACCAGTATCATCTTCCTCTTCTCTGACCATGTGGCGTTGTGTTTAAACCCTGAGTGGAGGTGGGAGATTTCATGCTAGCTAGTTATTCCGGCGTAGGTTGATAGAATCAGCAGTATGCTTTGTTCCTGTGCTTGTCAGACGCTTCTCAAGCGCGGGGCCGCCACGCCCCCGCTATGCAAGACGATGGGGACCCAGACAACGGAACCATCAGTCAGTCTGTCGCCATGGCGATCGCTGGCTCCCCGCTGCCGCATGCCAAAGCCCCCAACTTCACCATGCCCACGGTGGTGAGTAATGAGAACCCATCAGCCCCCCTCTGCTGTGTGGAGCTTACTGCCTCAGGCTTTCATATCTCAGGCATTTTTAGTAACTCCAGTAACCCTGGTAACGATTGAACTTATTATCCCCCTCCCTCTGTTATTGAGATCCTTTGTAGTACACTTCCACACTAAGGTACAGTACCAGCATGGGGCAAATCCACAACACCAGAGGGGGTACAGCATGCCTTCTAATGACAGCCTCCATACTGAACTACCCCTCACTACCTGTAGATGGCTCACTGCTCATGAGCTCCTCTGACACTCTTTCTCGTCCACATAGTTTGGAACGTGATACAGTTTGGAACGTGACACAGTTTGGAACGTGACACAGTTTGGAACGTGACACAGTTTGGAACGTGACACAGTTTGGCACGTGACACAGTTTGGCACGTGACACAGTTTGGCACGTGACACAGTTTGGCACGTGACACAGTTTGGCACGTGACACAGTTTGGAACGTGACACAGTTTGGAACGTGACACAGTTTGGAACGTGACACAGTTTGGAACGTGACACAGTTTGGCACGTGACACAGTTTGGCACGTGACACAGTTTGGCACGTGACACAGTTTGGCACGTGACATCAGGGAAAACTCCTCGCCCTAATGTAGGTGTTCATCTCCCTCCCAGGCTGGTCGTCAGTGCAGCTCTCTGTCGGCAGAGTGCAGTAGGACTCTGCTAGTGTCTTTCCTGTGGGTCCTGAAGAACGCAGACGCTGCGCTGCTGGAGAGCTGGGTGTCAGACCTCTCTGTGCTGCAGATCAACAGGCTGCTAGACCTGCTGCACCTCTCGGTGTCCTGCTTCGAGTACAAGGTAGGCACCACTTCTGTCCCCCCTCGCTGATCAGACCTGCTGCACCTCTCGGTGTCCTGCTTCGAGTACAAGGTAGGCACCACTTCTGTCCCCCCTCGCTGATCAGACCTGCTGCACCTCTCGGTGTCCTGCTTCGAGTACAAGGTAGGCACCACTTCTGTCCCCCCTCGCTGATCAGACCTGCTGCACCTCTCGGTGTCCTGCTTCGAGTACAAGGTAGGCACCACTTCTGTCCCCCCTCGCTGATCAGACCTGCTGCACCTCTCGGTGTCCTGCTTCGAGTACAAGGTAGGCACCACTTCTGTCCCCCCTCGTTGATCAGACATGCTACACCTCTCGGTGTCCTGCTTCGAGTACAAGGTAGGCACCACTTCTGTCTCCCCTCGCTGATCAGACCTGCTGCACCTCTCGGTGTCCTGCTTCGAGTACAAGGTAGGCACCACTTCTGTCCCCCCTCGCTGATCAGACCTGCTGCGCCTCTCGTTCTTCACGTTACCCCTGTTGGACTCTCAGACCTGAATACCTCCTATTATAGCCGTTCTGACCGTTCCATCTCTGATTGGTTGTCCCAGGGGAAGAAGGCTCTGGAGCGTATCAACAGCCTGACGTTTAAGAAGTCTCAGGACATGAAGGCCCGTCTAGAGGAGGCCATACTGGGAACCATCGGAGCCCGACAGGAGATGGTCCGTCGCTGCAGAGGTACCAGCACCAGATGGGCCATCATAGTTTGAGATTTTCTACATGCAATGTTCCTTTGTGGTTGTTACAAGTGTCCGTATGCTTTGTTTTTGTTCAGAGCGGAGTCCATATGGCAATGAGAATGTCAGATGGCGGAAGAACGTCACTCACTGGAGACAGAACACAGACCGAGTCGACAAGTAGGTCCCCGCCATATGCACAGATTAATGCCGAGGTAGACCAATGACTCGATAGAACTTGTCATCTACGGTCTGTGTTCAGTATTTGTGTAGGCACGTTGTATAGTGAAGTTTGTACGGATTTGTGTGTGTCTGAGGGATTGTAAAACCCTGTTTCGTTGCAGAACTAAGGCGGAGACGGAGCAGGAGTCCGTTGTGGATGGAAACCTGGCCACTGAAGCCTCTCTGGTCGTCCTGGACACGCTGGAGATCATAGTGAAGACGGTGCTGGTGTCAGAGCTGAAGGAGAGTGTTTTGGGCGGGGTGTTGAGGGTCCTCCTCCACAGCATGGCAGGGAGTCAGAGTGCCCTCTTCCTGCAGCACTGCTTCACTACACAGAGGGGACTGGTCTTCAAGGTGTGTGTGTGTGTGTGTGTGTGTGTGTGTGTGTGTGTGTGTGCCCGTATGTTAGTTACACACACAAAGTTACATGTCTTTGTGTGTGTGTGGATTAAGTGTGTGTCCTGTGTGTGTAGTTCCCAGAGATGCTGTTTGAGGAGGACACAGAGCTGTGTGCTGACCTGTGTCTGCGTCTGCTCCGCCACTGCAGCAGCAGTGTGGGCTCTGTCCGGAGTCAGGCCTCCGCCTCCCTCTACCTGCTGATGAGGCAGAACTTTGAGATCGGCAACGTGAGTCTCACTCATACAGAAGCTCGTCATAGCCTGGAAAGACAAACTGCATTCACACTCCGTTTACCTGTTTTGAAGTGAAACAATAGTGAAATGAAGCGTGAATTCAGTTTGGATTTCCAGGCTAAGATCTAACCACAATAATACAAATCAAATCCAGTATGTTTGTCCTGTGCACAGGATACAGGTGCTGTATACGTTATAATGAAATGCTTACTTGCAGGTTCACCTGTCAACAATGCAATAAGAATAGAAGTAAAGATGGTTCCAGTTCAGTCTCAACACCATCAACTGACATGTTGTGGAATTCTGTATTGGTCACAACCCTTCTGTAGCCTTGAGTATTGACTCATCCTCTCTCTGGTGTAGAACTTTGCCCGGGTGAAGATGCAGGTCACCATGTCCCTGTCCTCCCTGGTGGGGACATCTCAGAACTTCAACGAGGAGCACCTCCGACGTTCCCTAAAAACCATCCTGACCTACGCAGAGGAGGACCTGGAGCTACGGGACTCCCCGTTCCCAGAACAGGTCCAGGATCTGGTCTTCAATCTGCACATGATTCTGACTGACACAGTCAAGATGAAGAGCACCAGCAGGACCCTGAGATGCTCATTGATCTCATGTACAGGTATTACACATACAACAGCTGTCTCATCGGCACAACCACTTTCTCTCAAACACATTCACATCCACAAACTGAGTAAAGGAAATTCATTGTGAAAGGGGGATGCCTTCAACTGAAATGTGTCTTCCGCATTTAACCCAATCCCTCTGAATCAGAGAGGTGCTCAGGGGCAGAACGACAGATTTTTACCTTGTCAGCTCGGGGATTTGATCCAGCAACCTTTCGGGTTACTGGCCCAGCGCTCTAACCACTAGGCTACCTGCTGCCTCGGCTTGGATTGCATTAGCTATGTACCGCCTTGATTTTCTGTCTTTCTCCCTCCCCACCTCCTTTCTCCCCCCACCCTCAGGATCGCTAAGGGCTACCAGAACTCCCCTGACCTGCGCCTGACGTGGCTGCAGAACATGGCGGGGAAGCACTCTGAGAGAGGGAACCACGCGGAGGCAGCCCACTGCCTGGTGCACAGCGCCGCCCTGGTGGCAGAGTACCTCAACATGCTGGAGGACTGCCGCTACCTGCCCATTGGCTGTGTCACCTTCCAGGTCAGGAGTGTGTGTTTTCCTGTCCATTATAGTATACCTCAAAACCTTAGCTGAGTCTTTTCCTGACTGCTATGTTCCTTACCTTGCTGTAGCACATCTCGTCTAATGTTCTGGAGGAGTCAGCGGTGTCTGATGACATCCTGTCCCCGGAGGAGGAAGGTATCTGTGCGGGGAAGTACTTCAGCGAGTTGGGTCTGGTGGGGCTGCTGGAGCAAGCTGCCACCTCCTTCCACATGGTATTACTCAGATCTTCTTTACATTGAGATGTTCTTAAATACGTGATGAATAACTTTTGATGAACTAACTTCTCTCTCTTTGCCACCTCCTTCCACATGGTATTACTCAGATCTTCTTTACATTGAGATGTTCTTAAATACGTGATGAATAACTTTTGATGAACTAACTTCTCTCTCTTTGACACATCAGATTGCCTTACCACTTAGTAAATAGTCAGAGCTATATGTTCACATTGAGAAAACCAGGTTTTGGTCATGTATATATGAATTGTAGTATGCTGTAGGTAGACTTCTCACTGTCCTCTCGCTGTTTCATACTGTATCTACCCGGCAGGCTTCCATGTATGAGGCCATCAACGAGGTGTATAAGATCCTACTCCCGGTCCACGAGGCCAACAGAGACTTCAAGAAGCTGGCTACTGTCCATGGAAAGTTGCAGGACACCTTTAACAAAATCTACAACCAGAGTTCTGGATGGGAGGTAAAGTCAATTTAAATATGCTGTTTGTTTGTGTAACTTAACGGACATTGAGTTTATTTAAGCAATAAGGCACGCGGGGGTGTGGTATATGGCCGATGTACAGTTGAAGTGGGAAGTTTACATACACCTTAGTCAAATACATTTAAACTCAGTTTTTCACAATTCCTGACATGTAATCCGAGTCAACATTCCCTGTTTTCAGTCAGTTAGGATCACCACTTTATTTTAAGAATGTGAAATGTCAGAAGTAGAGCGAGTGATTAATTTCAGCTTTTATTTATTTCATCACATTCTCAGTGAGTCATAAGTTTACATACATTCAATTATTATTTGGGAGCTTTGCCTTTAACTTCCACAAGCTTCCCACAATAAGTTGGGTGACAGAGCTGTTGCAACTGAGTCAGGTTTCCTAGGACTCCTTGCTCACACACACTTCTTCAGTTCATCCAACAAATGTTCTATGGGATTGAGGTCAGGGCTTTGTGATGGCCACTCCAATACCATGACTTTGTTGCCCTTAAGCCATTTTGCCACAACGTTGGAAGTATGCTTGGGGTCATTGTCCATTTGGAAGACCCATTTGCGACCAAGCTTTAACTTCCTGACTGATGTCTTGAGATGTTGCTTCAATATATCCACATAATGTTCCTTTCCTCATGATGTCTTCTATTTTGTGAAGTGCACCAGTCCCTCCTACAGCAAAGCACCCCCATAACATGATGCTGCCACCACCGTGCTTCACGGTTGGGATGGTGTTCTTCAGCTTGCAAGCCTCCCCCTTTTTCCTCCAAACATAACAATGGTCATTCTGGCCAAACAGTTCTGTTTTTGTTTCATCAGACCAAAGGACATTTCTCCAAAAAGTACGATCTTTGTCCCCATGTGCAGTTGCAAACTGTAGTCTGGCTTTTTTATGGCGGTTTTGGAGTAGTGGCTTCTTTCTTGCTGAGCGGCCTTTCAGGTTATGTCGATATAGGACTTATTTTACTGTGGATATAGATACTTTTGCACCTGTTTCCTCCAGAATCTTCCCACGGTCCTTTGTTGTTGTTCTGGGATTGATTAGCACTTTTCGCTCCAATGTACTTTCATCTCTAGGAGACAGAAAGCGTCTCCTTCCTGAGCGGTATGATGGATGCGTGGTCCCATGGTGTTTATACTTGCGTACTATTGTTTGTACAGATGAACGTGGTACCTTCAGGCGTTTGGAAATTTCTCCCAAGGATGAACCAGACTTGTGGAGATCTAAATATCTGAGGTCTTGGCTGATTTTCCCATGATGTCAAGCAAAGAGGCACTTATTTTGAAGGTAGGCCTTGAAATATATCGTCAGGGAGACCTCCTATTGACTCAAATTATGTCAATTAGCATATCAGAAGCTTCTAAAGCCATGACGTAATTTTACAGTAATTTGTACAGTCGTGGCCAAAGGTTTTGAGAATGACATAAGTATTCATTGTCACAAAGTCTGCTGCCTCAGTTTGTATGATGGCAATTTGCGTATACTCCAATATGTTATGAAGAGTGATCAGATTAATTGCAATTCATTGCAAAGTCCCTCTTTTCCATGCAAATTAACTGAATCCCCCCCAAAAAACATTTATACTGCATTCAGCCCTGCCACAAAAGGACCAGCTGACATCATGTCAGTGATTCTCTCGTTAACACGGGTGTGAGTGTTGACTAGGACAAGGCTGGAGATCACTCTGTCATGCTGATTGAGTTCGAATAACAGACTGGAAGCTTCAAAAGGAGGGTGGTGCTGTCAACCATGGTTACCTGCAAGGAAACACGTGCCGTCGTCATTGCTTTGCACAAAAAGGGCTTCACAGGCAAGGATATTGCTGCCAGTAAGATTGCACCTAAATCAACCATTTATCGGATCATCAAGAACTTCAAGGAGAGTAGTTTAATTGTTGTAAAGAAGGCTTCAGGGCGCCCAAGGAAGTCCAGCAAGCGGCAGGACCGTCTCCTAAAGTTGATTCAGCTGCGGGATCGGGGCACCACCAGTACCGAGCTTGCTCAGGAATGGCAGCATGCAGGTGTGAGTGCATCTGCACGCACAGTGAGGCGAAGACTTTTGGAGAATGGCCTGGTGTCAAGAAGGGCAGCAAAGAAGCCACTTCTCTCCAGGAAAAACATCAGGGACAGACTGATATTCTGCAAAAGGTACAGGAATTGGACTGCTGAGGACTGAGGTAAAGTCATTTTCTCTGATGAATCACCTTTCCGATTGTTTGGGGCATCTGGAAAAAAGCTTGTCCGGAGAAGACAAGGTGAGCGCTACCATCAGTCCTGTGTCATGTCAACAGTAAAGCATCCTGAGACCATTCATGTGTGGGGTTGCTTCTCAGCCAAGGGTGTGGGCTCACTCACAATTTTGCCGAAGAACACAGCCATGAATAAAGAATGGTACCAACACATCCTCCGTGAGCAACTTCTCCCAACCATCCAGGAACAGTTTGGTGACGAACAATGCCTTTTCCAGCATGATGGAGCACCTTGCCATAAGGCAAAAGTGATAACTAAGAGGCTCAGGGAACAAAACATCAATATTTTGGGTCCATGGCCAGAACTCCTCAGACCTTAATCCCATTGAGAACTTGTGGTCAATCCTCAGGAGGCGGGTGGACAAACAAAAACCCACAAATTGTGACAAACTCCAAGCATCGATTATGCAAGAATGGGCTGCCATCAGTCAGGATGTGGCCCAGAAGTTAATTGACAGCATGCCAGGGCGGATTGCAGAGGTCTTGAAAAAGAAGCGTCAACACTGCAAATATTGACAATTTGCATCAACTTCATGTAATTGTCAATAAAAGCCTTTGACACTTATGAAATGATTGTAATTATAGTTCAGTATTCCATAGTAACATCTGACAAAAATATCTAAAGACACTGAAGCAGCAAACTTTGTGGAAATTAATATTTGTGTCATTCTCAAAACTTTTGGCCACGTGCTGCTGCTCCAGTTTCAACTGTTCTGCCTTATTATTATTGGACCATGCTGGTCATTTATGAACATTTGAACATCTTGGCCATGTTCTGTTATAATATCCACCCGGCACAGCCAGAAGAGGACTGGCCACCCCACATAGCCTGGTTCCTCTCTAGGTTTCTTCCTAGGTTTTGGCCTTTCTAGGGAGTTTTTCCTAGCCACCGTGCTTCTACACCTGCATTGCTTGCTGTTTGGGGTTTTAGGCTGGGATTCTGTACAGCACTTTGAGATATCAGCTGATGTACGAAGGGCTATATAAATAAATTTGATTTGATTTGACTGTATGTAAACTTTTGACCCACTGGAATTGTGATACAGTGAATTATAAGTGAAATAATCTGTTTGTAAACAATTGTTGGAAAAATGACTTGTGTCATGCACAAAGTAGATGTCCTAACTGACTTGCCAAAACTATAATTTGTTAACAAGAAATTTGTGGAGTGGTTGAAAAATGAGTTTTCATGACTCCAACCTAAGTGTATGTAAACTTCCGACTTCAACTGTACCATGGCTAAGGGCTGTTCTTATGCGCAATGCAAAGCAGAGTGCCTTGGTACAGCCCTTAGCCGTGGTATATTGGCCATATACCACAAACTCGGAGATGCCTTATTGCTATTATAATCTAGTTACCAACGTAATTAAAGCAGTAAAGATAAATGTTTTGTCATACCCATGGTATTCGGTCTGATATACCACGGCTGTCTGCCAATCAGCATTCAGGGCTCAAACCAGCCAATTTATAAATGCATTTAAAGAATATTTTATTTCTCTTTCCCGTGGATTCCCTGCCTTTCCTGTCCTATCTGGATGATGTCTCCTAACTGGTAAGTGAAATGTTATAAAACTCTCCCCAACACTTATTCAAACCACAGTATTGCATTCACACTTTCACACACTTAACCAATACATAGTTGTGTAAAACAGTTGCACAAGATTGACTGGCTCCAACTCTCTGGGGCGTATTTACTGGTTGCTGTGGTAGCATATGGTTTCAATGTTTTAACTAGGGCTCTAAGTTTAAAACATGTCATTGGTAGCACTGATGTTCCCAACTTTAAAAATGTAGGAGCAGCAGAAAATATGATTTATTTTTTAAAAATTTAAAAATTAAAAATTAAAATGTATTGAGACTATATGAATTCTGTCTACTTCTGAAGCACATGTTGTGCCCTAGAAATGAATATGTAACCCTTTAAATATGTGTTATTATTATTATAGTTTTTTTCATACAAATACTTTTCATTGAATTTAAAAAGTAATTTGTGGAATATTAGGTTTCTACATTGTGTAAAAGCACTTTTCCGACTGAGATGCATTGCATTGAAAATTGTACACCGTCTCTTTAAGAGTGTCAAGTTTGATGAGAACATGCAAGACATCTCAGTGATATGGGTTAGAAACAAGCAGTTGTCGCTGTATTAGTGGTGCAAGCATGATGCTAATGAATATGTGCTTGGGAACAAATGGTACAGCAAAGCGTTGTCATTACAAAAATTATTATTTAAAAAATGATAATAATAATACACTTACTTCAGAAAGTATTCAGACCCCTTCACGTTTTCCACATTTTGTTAAGTTACAGCCTTATTCTAAAATGGATTAAATAAATAACCCCCCCCCCGAAATCTACACACAATACCCCATAATAACAAAGCAAAAAAACAGTTTATTTTTAATTTTTATGTTTGCTAATTTATACAAAATCCAAAACAGATGCCTTATTCACATAAGTATTCAAACCCTTTGCTATGAGACTTGAAATTGAGCTCAGATGCATCCTGTTTCTATTGATCATCCTTGATGTTTCTACAACTTGATTGGAGTCCACCTCTGGTAAATTCAATTGATTGGACATGATTTGGAAAGGCACACACCTGTCTATATAAGGTCCCACAGTTGACGGTGCATGTCAGAACAAAAATCAAGCCAAGAGGTCGAAGGAATTTTCTGTAGAGCTCAGAGAGAGGATTGTGTCGAGGCACACATCTGGGGAAGGGTACCAAAACAGTTCTGCAGCATTGAAGGTCCCCAAGAACACCGTGGCCTCAATCATTCTTAAACAGAAGAAGTTTGGAACCACCAATACTCTTCTTAGAGCTGGCCGCCCTGCCAAACTGGGCATTAGGGGGAGAAGGGCCTTGGTCAGGGAGGTGACCAAGAACCCGATGGTCACTCTAACAGAGCTCCAGAGTTCCTCTGTGGAGATGGTTGACCTCTGGAAGGTCCTCCCATCTCTGCAGCACGCCACTTTATTGTAGAGTGACCAGATGGAAGCCACTCCTCAGTAAAATCCACATGACCGCCTGCGTGGAGTTTGCAGAAGGGCACCTGAAGACTCTCAGACCATGAGAAACAAGATTATCTTAGACTGGGGTGAAGGTTCACCTTTAAACAAGCCACGACCATAACCACACAACCAAGACAATGCAGGAGTGGCTTCGGGACAAGTCTCAATGTCCTTGAGTGGCCCAGCCAGAGCCCAGACTTGAACCTGATCGAACATCTCTGGAGAGACCTGAAAATAACTGTGCTGCGACACTCCCCATCCAAACTGACAGAGCTTGAGAGGATCTGCAGAGAAGAATGGGAGAAACTCCCCTAATACAGCTGTGCCAAGCTTGTACCGTCATACACAAGAAGTCTCAAGGCTGTAAACGCTGCCAAACGTGCTTCAACAAAGTACTGAGTAAAGGGTCTGAATACTTATGTAAATATCATATTTCCGAATTTTTACTTTTAATAATTTAGCAACAATTTCTAAAACCCTTTTTTGCTTTGTCATTATGGGGTTTTGTATGTAGATTTATGAAGGGAACAAGAAAATGTAATACATTATAGAATAAGGCTGTAATGTAACAAAATGTGGGAAAAGTCAAGGGTTCTGAATACTTTACGAAGACAGTCCCAAATTAAAATGCCAAGTCGCACTGCAAAATATTTTGCTGCGTGTGGTGGCACTTTAGAGCCCTGGTTGTAACATGTCAATTTAGGACAACTTAGACCAACGTAACATGTACAGTGCCTTGCGAAAGTATTGGGCCCCCTTGAACTTTGCGACCTTTTGCCACATTTCAGACTTCAAACATAAAGATATAAAACTGTATTTTTTTGTGAAGAATCAACAACAAGTGGGACACAATCATGAAGTGGAACGACATTTATTGGATATTTCAAACTTTTTTAACAAATCAAAAACGGAAAAATTGGGCGTGCAAAATTATTGATGATGATTGTGTCCCACTTGTTGTTGATTATTCACAAAAAAATACAGTTTTATATCTTTGTTTGAAGCCTGAAATGTGGAAAAAGGTCGCAAAGTTCAAGGGGGCCCAATACTTTCGCAAGGCACTGTAAATTTAGGACAACTTAGACCAACGTAACATGTAAATTTAGGACAACTTAGACTAAGTGACTCTGAAAGTAATCTCTGTATTCTGTTTTCCTGTTCTTCCCCCTCCCCCCTCTCTCTGTCTTCCATGCCCCTCTCTATAGTGTGTAGAGGATGTTTGGGACCTACTTCCGGGTGGGCTTCTACGGCTGTCGCTTTGGGGACCTGGATGAGCAGGAGTTTGTGTACAAGGAGCCCTCTATCACCAAGCTGGCTGAGATCTCCTACAGATTAGAGGTACGGTCAGAGGAGAATAACGAGGAGGACGTTACTAATCATTTATATAGCACCCAAAGACATCAGTGATCCTTTCTGAAACTCACTGGATCATTGCAGAGTTTTGTGTTATAAGCTGATACCAGTTTTTTTTAATGACTCTCTCATCTTGTTCAGGAGTTCTATGCTGAGCGGTTTGGAGATGATGTGGTGGAGATTATCAAGGACTCCAACCATGTGGACAAGAACAAGCTGGACCCCAATAAGGTAAAAGGCCCAAAGTCTCAGAAAGAGAAATTACTGAAGGTTTGTGTTTTAGTTTTTACTTGGGGATGTGAGGAATGACCCTTAGTACTGATCTATGTGTTGTATATCTGCGTGGCTCTCAGGCCTACCTCCAGTGCTTATACATGTGTTTTATATCTATGTCTGTCAGGCCTACCTCCAGATCACCTATGTGGAGCCCTTCTTCGACACCTACGAGCTGAAGGAGAGGATCACCTACTTCGACAAGAACTACAACCTGCGCACCTTCATGTACTGCACCCCCTTCACCCTGGACGGGCGCGCCCACGGGGACCTGCACGAGCAGTACAAACGCAAGTCCATCCTCACCACGTCCCACGCTTTCCCCTACATCAAGACACGCGTCAACGTCATCCACAAAGAGGAGGTGGGTCACTGTATACATGTAGGACTAGTGTGAAACATGGTGAACAGTGAAATGATTTATATTTAGCAGTGTTTTTCCAGGTGCTCATAGAGCTTTACAGTACATAACACTATCTTTATCCACTAGCAGTGAAGCAGTGCACATGATCATGTCGCTGTCCCCTCTTCTCTCCAGATCATCCTGGTGCCCATGGAGGTGGCTATAGAGGACATGCAGAAGAAGACCCAGGAGCTGGCCTTTGCTACCCACCAGGAGCCTGCCGACGCCAAGATGCTGCAGATGGTGCTGCAGGGCTCCGTGGGCACCACTGTCAACCAGGTACTGTGTGTTGTTTATTATCCCTTTGTGTGTTTGACATGCTGGATCGTGTACGTAACTGTCTCTCTCGCTCTCGCGCTCAGGGCCCTCTGGAGGTGGCCCAGGTCTTTCTCTCTGACATTCCTGATGACCCCAAGCTGTACCGTCATCACAACAAACTACGCCTCTGCTTTAAAGACTTCACTAAGAGGTGATAACACCTTACAAAGTCTGTACATGGACTCTACAGTCTGACACGCATGCACACACACACACACACATTTCAATAACCCAGTGAACAGACTTTGACTCCCGTGCGTGCTCGTGCGTGCTCGTGTGTGTGCGTGTGTGTCTGTGTGTGCATTCCTCTCCTGCAGGTGTGAGGATGCCCTGAGGAAGAACAAGACTCTGATTGGTCCAGACCAGAAAGAGTACCACAAGGAAATGGAGAGGAACTACAATAAGCTGAAAGAGTCTCTGGGACCTCTCATCACCCGCAAGATCCCCCAGCTCTACAGGACACTGCCGGCTGCAGGGCTTCAGTCTGCTACACAAAGGTTACAAATCAAATCTTATTGGTCACGTGCACATATTTAGTAGATGTTATTGCTGGTGTAGCGAAATGCTTGTGTTTCTAGCTCCAACAGTGCAGTAGTATCTTAACAATACATACAAATCTAAAAGTAATAGAATGGAATTAATAAATATGTAAATATTAGGACGAGCAATGTCAGAGTGGCATTGACTAAAATACAGTAGAATAGAATACAGTATATACATATGAGATGAGTAAAGCATTATGTAAACATTATTAAAGTGACCAGTGATTCCATGTCTATGTACAAGAAACTGGATTCCCACACTTATGAACATGCATGGACACACACACTCATAATACACAGAGCGCATCCAACTCTACAGAGCACTGACATCTACAGCCTACACAATAGTAACTGGACATCGTCTAACACACACACAGATGCAAACACACACGCTGTGAGCTAATCCATTTGAACACCCCACTGCCAGCCTCTGCTTTGAAAAACACCGTAGAAACTCGACACTTTACATACTCGTAGTCACACAAACATGCATCACGCCCCACTGAGTGCCACTAGTAGGACCCCTTCATCCGCACACAATGCAGCTGCTGCTTCAATCATCTCAGCAGATCTGTTTTGTAAACCATTGTTGTTTGGTTTCTGACTGGGTGTTTTTGGAGCTGCGTGTCTTATGTGAGGGCTGGATGATTTCTAATCACAGCCAGATACAGCACAGCCACACCTGCCACAACACAAAATGACATACACCAAACCAGCAATTAACAGGCTCCTTCATCCACACATTGCAAAACCCTCATCCAGATAGCAGCATTTTAATCTGTCTTTTCATCTTTTTATGTCTTCACAGAAATTCCTTCAGTAGGTCCAGTCTCCGCAGGGGGGACTGTTGAAGCACAGCAGACCTCGTCAACAGAGAAGAAACCGAGAGCTTGAGACATAATTTTGATTTCAACTGGTCTGTCTCCCCCACCCCCGTCACACACCAACAGTCTATCCTCATCCTTCTCCATCTCTCTAGCTTGTTATTCCAAACCCCCCCCTCTCTCCCGCCTCACTCACTCATTTCTTGTCGTCCTCTCCTGCTCTGCTCTACCTCCCCCCATTCTCTCTGTCTCTCACACTCCTATAGGAAAAGCTCCCTCTGTTTATACTGGAAGTTTATCTGCACTGTAAACAGTCATTTGGACCATCTCTCTCTTTCTCCTGGGCATTTACATAGACCAGCTTTCAGGAGGAGTCTCTCTGCATTGAGGAGGAGTCAGAATGATGCCTCTCACTCACTGTTCATCTCCGCTCAGTTTAATTGTAGCTTTTCCTGAACTGGAGAATCCAAAACTGCTCCTAGGCGCTTCCCTAATTGTGTGTTTGTTTTGGGCCACGTTTGAATGTGTGCGCTTGGAAGTTTGTGTTTGAGTGTGTGTCTTGCCCCGACTGCACAGGATATAGGCTTCTTTCCATTTGCTTGTGTGTGTGTGATGTTTGCTGTGGAAGGGCCTGGGTGGTTACACTGTGTGGTTTAGCAGGCCTGTTCCCTGGGTTTCGTGGCCTTAGTGAATTTGTGTGTGATTATTTTGGTGGGGGACCAGTTGCTGCCAGACGTAGTCATTAAATGTTCCCAGGGAAGTCGTTCTGTACCCAACGATCCTCATACCAAATAACTGACATTCTTTCACTCCTGACTTCTCTCTTTCATACACCCTGTATCAGGACAGGAATTCATTATGAAAAGTATGACATTTTGATCATTAGAGGCCCGTCTGCTCTAGATGAACATACAATGGAGACATTGTAGGTTGGAGAGATGTGGCTTTGGGAAGAGAGGGAGCCTTACAAATGGCCTCTGACACTGTGAAATGTTGTTTTTCCTGCACTGACCAAAAACACTGTCGCATCACTGATGTTCACATGGTAAGCACTGCCAAACAGGCAGTGACATTCACTCTCTCCCTCCCTCTCTCCCTCTCTCACTCTGTGCTGACAAACACTTCACATGTTCTGGAATGAATCTTCAACCCTGTGGTTGGTGGAAACATGTAATGTAGGTATTTTTAACTACTGTATTGGACTGCGTCTCCTTTATTGTATTGCACTATACTGTATTCACACTGCCGCACCTACGTACCAACGTCTGTAACTACTGTATTTCCTCTGTTTATTGTATTTTCACGATTGCTTGTCTAAAACTGCATTTTTATCGGTCAGGAAAAGAACTACTCTTTTTTATTTATTCACTTTTTTTTTGTACTGCTCTGTATTAAAATGTTATTTCAATATTAACAGTCTGCTTTTTTCAGTGCTGATTTAATATACAATGTATTGGGAAAGTATTCAGACCCCTTGACTTTTTCCACCATTTGTTATGCTACAGCCTTGTTCTAAAATAGATTAAATCCCCTCATCAACCTACACACAATACCTCATAATGACAAAGAAAAAATTTGTTTTTAGAAATTTTTGCAAATTTATTAAAAAAAATAAAAACGGAAGTATTACATTTACGTAAGTATTCAGACCCTTTACTCAGTCTTTGTTGAGGCACCTTTGGCAGCAATCACAGTCTTGAGTCTTCTTGGGTATGACGGTACAAGCTTGGCACACCTGTATTTGGGGAGTTTCTCCCATTCTTCTATGCAGATCCTCTCAAGCTCTGTCAATTTGGATGAGGAGCGTTGCTGCACAGTTATTTCCAGGTCTCTCCAGAGATGTTAGATCGGGTTCAAATTCTAGCTCAGGCTGGGCCACTCAAGGACATGGAGACTTGTCCCGTAGCCACTCTTGCGTTGTCCTGTTGGAAGGTGAACCCTCGCCTCAGTCTGATGTCCTAAGTGCTCTGAAACAGGTTTTCATCAAGGATATCTCTGTACTTTATTCTGTTCATCTTTCCCTCAATCCTGACTAGTCTCCCAGTCCCTGCCACTGAAAAACATCCCACAGCATGATGCTTCCACCACCATGCTTCCCCTTAGGGATGGTGCCAGGTTTCCTCCAGACGTGATGCTTGATATTAAGGCTAAAGAGTAAAATCTTGGTTTCATCAAACCAGAGCATCTTGTTTCCCATGGTCTTGAGAGTCTTTAGGTGCCATTTGGCAAACTCCAAGCGGGCTGTCAAGTGGCTTTTACTGAGGAGTGGCTTCCTTCTGGACACTTTACCATAAAGGCCTGATTAGTGGAGTGCTACAGAGATGGTTGTCCTTCTGGAAAGTTCCCCTATCTCGACAGAGGAACCCTGGAGCTCTGTCAGAGTGACCATTGGGTTCTTGATAACCTCCCCGACCAAGGTCCTTCTCCCCCGATTGCTCAGTTTTGCCTTGGTGGTTACAAACTTCTTCCATTTAAGAATGATGGAGATCACTGTGTTCTTAGGGACCTTCAATGCTGCGGACATTTTTGTACCCTTCCGCAGATCTGTGCCTCGACACAATCCTCTCTCGGAGCTCTACGGACAATTCCTTTGACCTCATGATTTGGTTTTTGCTCTGACAAGCACTGTCAACTGGGGGACCTTTACAGTTGAAGTCGGAAGTTTACATACACCACAAATTTCTTGTTAACAAACTATAGTTTTGGCAAGTCTGTTAGGACATCTACTTTGTGCATGACACAAGTAATCACAATTCCAGTGGGTCAGAAGTTGACATACACTAAGTTGACTGTGCCTTTAAACAACTTGGAAAATTCCAGAAATTTATGTAATGGCTTTAGATGCTTCTGGTGGACTAATTGTCATCATTTAAGTCAATTGGAGGTGTACCTGTGTGTGTATTTCAATGCCTACCTTCAAACTCAGTGCCTCTTTGCTTGGCATCATGGGAAAATCAAAAGAAATCAGACAATACCTCAGGGGGAAAAAATGTAGACCTCCACAAGTCTGGTTTATCATTGGGAGCAATTTCCAAATGCCTAAAGGTACCACGTGTACTATCGTTTGTACAGATGAACAAGTATAAACACCATGGGACCACGCAGCCGTCATTCTGTCTCCTAGAGATGGACGTACTTTGGTGCGAAAAGGGCTAATCAATCGCAGAACAACAGCAAAGGATCTTGTGAAGATGCTGGTGGAAACCGGTACAAAAGTATCTATATCCACAGGAAAACGAGTCCAATATCAACATAATCTGAAAGGCCCCAAAGCAAGGAAGAAGCTGCCATAAAAAAGCCAGACTACGGTTTGCAACTGCACATGGGGACAAAGATTGTACTTTTTGTAGAAATGTCCTCTGGTCTGATGAAACAAAAATAGATCAGTTTGGTCATAATGACCATCGTTATGTTTGGAGGAGAAAGGGGGAGGCTTGCAAGCCGAAGAACACCATCCCAACTTTGAAGCAAGGGGCTGGCATCATCATGGGGGTGCACTTCACAAAATAGAAGGCATCATGAGGATGGAACATTATGTGGATATATTGAAGCAAATCTCAAGACATCAGTCAGGGTCTTCTGAATGGACAATGACCCCAAGCATACTTCCAAAGTTGTGGCAAAATGGCTTCAGGACATCAAAGTCAAGGTATTGGAGAGGCCGTCACAAAGCCCTGACCTCAATCCTATAGAAAATGTGTGGGCAAAACTAAAAGAGTGTGTGCGAGAAAGGAGGCCGACAAACCTGACTCAGTTACACCAGCTCTGTCACAAAGAATGGGCCAAAATTTTCCCAACTTATTGTGGGAAGCTTGTGGAAGGCTACCCGAAACATTTGACCCAAGTTAAACAATTTAAAGGCAATGCTACCAAATACTAATTGAGTGCATGTAAACTTCTGAACCACTGGGAATGTGATGAAAGAAGTAAAAGCTGAAATAAATCATTCTCTTTACTATTATTCTGACATTTCACATTCTTAAAATAAAGTGGTGATCCTAACTGACCTAAAACAGGGAATCTTTACTAGTATTAAATGTCGGGAATTGTGAAACTGAGTTTAAATGTATTTGGCTAAGGTGTATGTAAACTTCCCACTTCAACTGTAAATAGACGGGTGTGTGTGCCTTTCCAAATAATGTCCAATCAATTGAATTTACCACAGGTGGACTCCAAGTTGTAGAAACATCTCAAGGATGATCAATGGAAACAGGATGCAGCAGAGCTCATAGCACAGGGTCTGAATATCAATGTAAATAAGGTATTTCTGTTTTTTATTTTAAATACATTTGCAAGCATTTCTAATCCTGTTTTCGCTTTGTTATTGGGCATTGAGTGTTGATTAATTAGGAATTTTATTTGATCCATTTTAGAATACGGCTGTCAAGGGGTTTGAGTACTTTCTGAATGCACTGTACTGTATATACCCTTGAGAGGGCTAATCATTCAGACACATGGTTTTACTGCCCTGGGAATATGAGTCCCTGGACTGGATTCAGCCAGCAGGGGAAATATTTAACCAACTAAATGATTTAAACACCTTCGTTTATTAATTGATAGGCTATAGGCCTATAGTATATTGTGTTATTAATGCAGATGGGTATCTCATTTTTATGTGTATCGACATATGGCATATTATTTCTTTATTAAAACATTTTGAGAAGAGATGTAACGTTCCATTTCGAATGGATTATGAATAGGCTGTGGGTGGATTATCCTGGAGCAACTGAACGGGTATAGTCATCTGGCTCTCAGGACGCATCTTTGCAGACATGAACCAACCTAATTATTGGCCAGACGATGCCGAGCAGACCCCTCAGATCTCAATTTGAACCTGATGTCGGCTCAAGCCGGACTATGCGCCCTTTTCTGTTATTTTTCATCGTGCAATTAATATCCGGTGCCGGTGTGCCTGACATTGTAGCCATGATGTTTATCTGCCAAAGTAAACGCCAATCGTATGGATGTAGTTATTGATGTGTAACACACTATACAGTACCACTTCAATAAAAACACACCCACCCTTTTTAGGCATTATTCAATTAGTGATATAGCTGTGGTGTATCCATTCTCTGTAAAACAGTAACCACATTTGCGTCCCTCAATCGACTATTTAGTCTTCTGTAAAACACGGTTAGATTCCAGGGGAGACTAGAGTATGACGTCATGTTACGCGGACCATAAAAATAATGGAAAGCAAGAGCAATGCTGACGTACTTTAGGTCACTCTTGCATTAGACTATATTTCTATAAGTCACACTGAGCCATTAATACGACGACTCTCTTATTATAACTCTTACATTTTACAATTTTGAATGAATATGCGGAGATGTCTGAGTGGAATGGGGTTTCCAGCCTAAGGTACTATTCTGGTCTAAGGCGCTCCTGGCCCTTTAAGAGCGGAGGGAGGGGGTTCTGAACCGCTTGGCTGCGGTGTTTTTGTCTCCATGTCAGTGAGCGCTCCTGGCCCAAGACGTCTGAACGGATTTATAAGGATAGGTAAGTACAACAGCCTTTTGATAAGATAATACATTCTTAATTCCCAGCCGCCTGTATGTTAACATTTGCTCAATTAATAAGTCCAAAATGGTGTCTTGCGTAAGATTTCTTTTGTCCTATCCTTTCCCCGGTTTGTGTCTTACTTCTAGAAGTAACGGGTCTCTTATTGCCCAATCTTTATCTATTTAACTGCCTTATGTTTGTATGAATTGGTGTGCACTTTACCCTGAATATTACTATAAGTATTTAATGGCCTAATGGGTGGTTTTGTTCTCGTGCATAGTAGGCTATTTGGCTGAGCATCATTGGCGATAATGCGCTCCTCGAGGAAACGCACACATTGCATTGGGTCCTGGCGCGTGTGTTATCGCTGAGACGTTCTGTGTTAATAGGTCATTCATGTTGACTGAATTTTATTGACAGCTGAGAGAGCGGTCTCACATTTTCACTGAGGTTATTGTTAAAATTGGAGAGGAGATCTTTAGTTAATATTTGCGTTCTGGAACATTTTGGAAACTTGCCACCCTCACTCTTTTGGCTAAACTTTAAAAAATTAGGAACTTCAACTAAAACGTTTTTAGAGCAGGTTCTTTCTTCAATCAAAGTTAGTTTTGAAGTTGAATTCCTGAATACTTAGAGATAAAAGAACCCCGTGATTGCCGTTACTCCAGGGAGAGGGTGGGTCCTTCCATTCTCCCACTTTTCATTCGCCTACTTCCAGATGTTCATCACTTTCTCATTGCTGCTCTGCCCTTAACTTTGGTCTGTTTTAACCGCCCGTCCGTGGCTGGTGGTCAGTTCAGTGAACGGATGTCTGCCTCAAAAGCTATAGGGCCTAAGGGAGTGATGCCTCAACAAAAATGTGAATTCATTCTATTGGGTTTTCCTCCTCTAGAAGAAGCAGTGTCTGGAAGAACATTTAACGCCTGTAGGCCTAATAGCCTACTAATGATTTTCACGGTTTGTCTATTGGTCATTATTCAACTGTTGAACTTTGGGGAAGATGGATACAATCCAAGTGTCTTTTTGTGGAAATAGGCTAGTCTAGATAGGTCCATATAATTGTATGGGGTCCTTTTGATCAATCATTGATCATTTGATAGCAGTCTGCTTTCACACAGACTATGACGACTTTATAGGTGACCGACACAGGTCTCCATAGGTGTCCTAGAATGTAAGGTGCCCGGTTGGAGTTATCCCATGCTCGTGCCAGCAGCAGCGGGGATGGAATGCGTAGCCTGTCTCACCGACCACATTCCCGATTACAACGTTTGGAACGAGGGGCGCTGTAGTGGAATTCCAAATGGAGGAATGCAAGGTTATAAAGCCCATTTGTAGCGGTGGACCACACGCTGGGCATTTTAAATGATTTAGCTAGACTAATGGAATTACGCCATTAACCTGCATGAAGCTTCATGTCTGTGATTGTCTGGATGTATTATCATTTGCGAGCAGGTTATAGAGGGCCAGACTGTTCCCTTACTGACACCCCTCTGTTCAGCTGAAAGCATGGTTACACACATGAGCAATTCATTTAGAGTTGCCTATCATCTTGAATCAGGTAGTGGAATATAATTACAGACGCTCTGTGAGTTAATGCGTGTAGCCCGTCAAGTTATAGTTCACTCTGCCATTTTACAGTTCATGTCCTCTTGTGGAGTCTGGAAACTAGTCCTATCACATCAGTCAATGAACAATTGTTACTGATTCAGAGAGCAGAAATCCTTCTACTTCTGCACAGGAAGGCATGTTATACTTTGGCTGTTGAGGGTTAATACCCCTGCTTATTTATCCAGACCTACGGCCAGAGACAAATCCTTTAATGTTTTCAGTCAACATATTCCTTTATCATGCATGTGGAGTCCAAGGAAGCATGAAATCATTATCTGCTGGACTAATCTCTGGAGTAATCCTTCTTAATACATGAATCGTTCCGAAAGGGAAGATGGATTGTTCTATTCACTGACTCGCAACAACCTACTAATATGTTGTTGTGTGTTTGTGTATACCTGCCATGTCTATAGGGGTGGTTCAAGTCCTGCTTGTTGTGTGTTTGTGTATACCTGCCATGACTATAGGGGTGGTTCAAGTCCTGCTTGTTGTGTTTTTGTGTATACCTGCCATGTCTATAGGGGTGGTTCAAGTCCTGCTTGTTGTGTGTTTGTGTATACCTGCCATGTCTATAGGGGTGGTTCAAGTCCTGCTTGTTGTGTGTTTGTGTATACCTGCCATGTCTATAGGGGTGGTTCAAGTCCTGCTTGTTGTGTGTTTGTGTATACCTGCCATGTCTATAGGGGTGGTTCAAGTCCTGCTTGTTGTTATCTCATTTACTTCAAATCAAATTTATTTATATAGCCCTTCGTACATCAGCTGATATCTCAAAGTGCTGTACAGAAACCCAGCCTAAAACCCCAAACAGCAAACAATGCAGGTGTAAAAGCACGGTGGCTAGGAAAAACTCCCTAGAAAGGCCAAAACCTAGGAAGAAACCTAGAGAGGAACCAGGCTATGTGGGGTGGCCAGTCCTCTTCTGGCTGTGCCGGGTAGAGATTATAACAGAACATGACCAAGATGTTCAAATGTTCATAAATGACCAGCATGGTCGAATAATAATAAGGCAGAACAGTTGAAACTGGAGTAGCAGCACAGTCAGGTGGACTGGGGACAGCAAGGAGTCATCATGTCAGGTAGTCCTGGGGCACGGTCCTAGGGCTCAGGTCCTCCGAGAGAGAGAAAGAAAGAGAGAATTAGAGAGAGCATATGTGGGGTGGCCAGTCCTCTTCTGGCTGTGCCGGGTGGAGATTATAAATAATAAGGCAGAACAGTTGAAACTGGAGTAGCAGCACAGTCAGGTGGACTGGGGACAGCAAGGAGTCATCATGTCAGGTAGTCCTGGGACATGGTCCTAGGGCCCAGGCCAGTTGAAACTGGAGCAGCAGCATGGCCAGGTGGACTGGGGACAGCTCGTTGAGTTAGTCAGGAAACAATCAATGAGGATCCCGGTGAACAGATCACTTAGACACATCATCAGGGCTCCAGTGCTTGACTACTTCCTTCCGTTGCCCCACTGTGCGTCATGTGACCACCACTGACTGGCTCCACTGACCTGAGGTTTTAACCCCAGAACTGCTGTGAGTCTGACCAGCTTTCCCCTGCCTGACCGGACTAACAGCTCTGCTCTGGTCTTCGTCTCTGTCTCCCCTGAACCTTCCCCAAATCCTTCCAGAACACTGCCTCTCTGGCCTCCATCAACCCTTATCCCTCTACCTCCCCCTCTGCACAGGAATTCTCCCTCTCTCTCTTTCTCTCTCTCTGTTTCTCACTCGCTGTCTCTCCCATTCCTTCCAACTCTCTCTCTCTCTCGCTCTCTCGCTCTCTCACTCTCACTCTCACATATGGTTTTTCTTCTTTTGTTTCTGTTGTAATTCCTGCCTCTAGGCCCCACCCTTAGCCAGGCAGTTTCCTTTTGGAGGGGTCAACACAATGACCAATGGCAGCTGTGATGCTGATGTTTATTCTTCTCCTGTTCCAGACGTAATGTGAGCAGGCAGGCAGGACTGAGGCCAGGTCAAGCAGTAAGGCCACTCCCTGGCTGTATGGGCCAGACCATTTCTGCAGAATGCCGTCTTTCTCTGCATACCCTACTCCTCCTTAATGTTAAAAACAGTCGTCCTATTTGCTTGCAGTAACAGGGCATAGGCTACATAGCTTGCCTGGGTTAAGGCTACACTGGCATCTTCAACCTCTCCCTGACCCAGTCTGTAATACCCACATGTTTCAAGCAGCCCAACATAGTCCCTGTGCCCAAGAATGCCAAGGTAACCTGTCTAAATGACTATTGCACAGTAACACTCACATCTGTGGCCAAGAAATGCTTTGAAAGGCTGATCATGTCTCACATCAACACCATCATCCCAGACACCCTGGACCCACTCCAATTCACATACCACCCCAACAGATCCACACATGACACTATCTCTATTGTACTCCACACTGCCCTCTCCCACCTGGATAAGAGAATGCTGTTCATTGACTACAGCTCTGCATTCAAAACACCATAGTGCCCTCCAAGCTCATCACTGAGCTCAGGACCCCGTGACTTAAAACCTCCCTCTGCAACTGAATACTGGAAGGGCTGCCCCCAGATGGTAAGGACAGGCAACAACACATATGCTACGCTGACCCTCAACACAGGGGCCCTTCAGGGGTGTGTGCTTAGTCCCCCCCCTGCACTCCCTGTTCACCCACAACTGTGTGGCCGCGCACGACTCCAACACCATCTATACGTTTACTGACTACACAACGGTGGCAGGCCTGATTATTGACGACGACGACGAGACTGCCTATAGGAAGGAGTTCAGAGACCTGGCAGTGTGGTGCCAGGACAGCCTCTCCCTCAAAGTCAGCAAGACAAAGGAGCTGATCGTAGACTACAGGAAACAGAGGGCCGAGCATGCCCCCATTCACATCGATGGGGCTGTAGTGGAGCGGGTCAAGAACTCAAGTTCCTCAGTATCCACATCACTAAGGATCTATCATGGTTCAAAAACATCAACACAGTCATGAAGCGAGTACGACAACACCTCTTCCCCCTCAGGAGGCTGAAAAGATCTTCAAAAAGTTCTACAGCTGCACCATTGAGAGCATCTTGACTGGCTGCATCACAGCTTGGTATGGCAACTGCTTGGCATCCGATCGCAAAGCTGGGCCATAGTGCAGACGGCCCAGTGCATCACTGGGGCCGAGCTCCCTGTCATCCAGGACCACTATACCAGGCGGTGTCAGAGGAAGGCCTTAAAAATTGTCCAAGACTCCAGCCACACAAGTCATAGACTGTTTTCTCTGCTACCGCACGGCACCGATACACCAAGTCTGGAAACAATAGGACCCTGAACAGATTCTAACCCCAGGCCATAAGACTTCTAAATACTTACTTTAATAGTTAATCAAATATCTACCTAGACTGTCTGCATTGCCCCTTTTTGCATTAACTTTTTGTTACTCTGCTGCTACTCTTTATTATCTATCCTGTTGCCTAGTCACTTTATTCCTAGTTATATGTACTAGCTCAATGACCTCGTACCCCTGCACAATGACTCGGTACTGGCACCCCGTGTGTATATATTATGGCTATCAAATAAAATTTGATTTGAAAAATTTGACTTCACTGTTCCTAGTTCAGATCCACTATTAGTTATTCAGAAGCACATCGCCCTCACAGTCATTTGTTATACCCCGGTCATACAAGAGCATCTGTCCTCCTCATGCACATGTGAAAGTCTTATTGTTCATGCGAATGATGCATGACATTTGTTCTAGAAAGAGTGGTTTACTTGTGAAGTACCCACATGATGATACATGGCTACCATCTTTGCCACTTCTGAGTAGAGACCAGCAATTCATTGGTTATTAATTCATGACCATTTGGCTAAATTAAGCCTTCTGTTCGGATGAGAGTTAGGGTCACACACAGCAGTCCTCAGCAGATGCAGAAAGAGCCAGGAAGGTTTCTCCTCCAGTGAATAATGTAACACCAGCATGATGTAAGTATTTGTTGGTTTCCAAAAAGAGTTTTCATAATAGTTCCAATTTGACCATGTATAGTTCCAGTTTTTTTTCTCCCATATAATTATACTCATTGGACATGCTGACAAAATTACATTCAGCTTCATTTAGGAACTAGAAGTGCTGCCTCTTTGTGTGCTGGGTTTCTATTGTGAGTCTCTTTTTATCCTTAAACCAGTAGTGGAATGTTGAAAATATGATCGTAATCTTACAGGCGGATCAAGTTCAGACGATGAAGAAAGGTCTTTTGAAACGTAATTCACCCTTGGTCAAGAGCTCCTCTTAACCCTCTTGAATCCCTGTGATGTCTGCCCTGTTTTGGCAAGAGCAGAGGACACAACATTATGGTGTGGCCGCTGGGAGTTTCAATGACTCATACTGGTGGATTCGAAATCTTAGAACAGTCATGGTGTTCTCATTCTAGAAGTTTCCATTTAAAAGTTATTCTCTTCTCCCACCCTCTTTTCTTTCTCTCCCCCACTCCAGTCTCGCCCCTCTTGTTGTTCACCCACACCCCCACCCCTCTTTCTTTTCTCCGTCTTTCACTCACATACTGTACCTCCACTCTCCTGCTCTCTCTTTACTTTACTCCCTCATTCTTTCTCCCTCTGTCTCATTTTCCCTCTCCCTCTCCTTGTTACTTTTTCTCCTGGGCTTGGAGGAAGTGACTGGGTTGTTTCTGGGTCCTGAGGGAATACAGAGATGGAGCTCCTTTTCCTGTAACCCTTTCTTCATCAGACCTCCGGCAATCCCACAATAAGCTATTTTAATGGCACATCAATGATATATAGCCTTTTATAATGAACAGTGAGAAAGGGTGACCCATGATGTACAGTCTTCCAGTCTGGGGTCTAGGTCCATCTACTCCTGAGTTTGACCGGCATGTTGTAGTGAGATGGAAATGAGGTTTTTCATGTGAGGAGCTGTCACTCTGAGGCAGTGGAATGTGTTTCTGAGGTTGGTTTTCTACTGCAGACCTGGGTGTTTTTAATCTTACAGTAACCAGTCCTTGGCAACCTGCCTAAACATTGAGTAATCCCTGTTTTGTAAGAGAGGCCTGTTTGTAGCCCTCTGGAGAGGCTGGGATGGAGCTGTTAGAGTTGTCATGGACTTTTTGAGATTTGATGGCTGGTTAAAGATTCACCTGGTACCTCAATGATGTGCTTCATTTGGAACTTGGCTGCATTTATCCCACGTTTATTTTGTGGGTCTTTCTGGTCTTTTCTGTTTCCTGATCTCTATCTCAGTAGGATTATGAAATGGATGTTAGGATTTGTTAATATAAATGTTGATATCTTTCCATTATTTTCCTCCATGCTGTGCTCAGGTGCTGACCGTGAGAAAGAAGGGAGGGAAGAGAAAGAGAAGAGAAGCCAGAGTGAGGAGATTGGGGAGGAGGAGAGACCAACCCTGCAGCACACCGAGCAGCTGGTATGGAGCAGAAAAGAAATCCCTCTTTTCCTAATTCTTAAACCATTCCCATTCCCAAACTTGTGTAGAATAGCAATCACACAAAAGGCAGCTATTTAATCCCTTGCCGTGAGGTAAGGCCGTGAATAAAGACAATGTGTTATTGGCACCCTTGATAAAGATGAGCAAAACAGACTCAAATAAATCATACAAACACTGAGACATATTGTATGCTCAGGGAAATTGTATTATTATTATACTAATACAATTGCTCAGAGAAAGAGATTTTGTTTAACAAGTAAAGCAGTTTTTCTCAAGTTGTTTGGAACCCCTGTTTTCAATAGCTTTCAATACCTCGCCGTGCGAGGATAACGACACTGAGCCGTTAACAAATATATATATATATTTGGAGAACACATTGGGAGGGATCTTAGACCATTCCTCCACACATAATCCTTCCAGGTCTTTGATATTCTTTGTCTGCGCCCTCTTCAATTCAAACCACAGTCCTGGTACTGGGTCAAATTCATAATGCCATTGACCTTAACAGGAGCCCCAGGACCAGTGGAAGCAAAATAATAGCCTCATAACATCAAAGATCCTCCACCATATTTTACAGTAGTTATGGGGTTCTTTTCTTCAGATGAGTCTTTCATTAGATGCAAAACCCCACCACTAGTGTGTGTTGTCAAAGAGCTCTATTTTCATTTCATCTGAACATAACACTGGTTGCAATCCAAGTGCCAACGCTGTTTAGCAAACTACAGTTGTTTACGTTTTTTGGATGACATGAAAATAGAGCTCTTTGGCAACTGTTGACAAAATATAGCTAACTGAAATCCTACATTAAAATCATCCGTCTTTATAAAAGTGTGTCTTTAGCAGTGATTTACAAAGAGACATGGAATCTGCGAGCCTGATCTACTCTCGACTTTGGCCCACAGCACCCTGCCAGGGGATCTCAGGCTGTGTCCTGGCTCGTAGGGAGATAAAACATCTGAGATATAGGTTTGAGCAAAACCAAGTCTAGTCTTAAAGGTAAAAATCCTTCCTCCTTCCAACAACCACAAATTCCTATAATTTACCATGTTAAATAACACTAATATGTGATAACAATATTTGTTGTGATTTTTCTTTCTTTACTTTTGTCGTTTTAATAAGGTTGGTAGCAACATGAAATGTGAAAATCATTTTGGAAATCTGTTGCATCTAAAGTCGACTACAAAACCCACAATGCATTGATCTCTCTGTGGGTTGGCTGGATAGCTACCTAGCTTGTTAGCTAGTTAGCCACCCAGTATTGAAAACTGACATGTATGTTTGATGTTTTCGCAATCTTAAAGTCCTTTTCCTCTTAACTTCCAGTGTAGTGAGAGTGCTGGTCACAATGCCATGTCATGTCCGCGGTCTTTCTGCCTGTGCGAACGGCAAGAGATCAAATACATATGAAAACATGAAATGACCCCAGGAATCGATAGGACTTCGCTCAGCGATACCCTAAAACAATATAACATTCAAAATGGGTGAGTCTTTCCTTTTAAATGTGACTAATACATATTTTCTGAAAGTGACTGGTAGCTAAAATAGGTCTGGTATGGTTACATTTTCTAAAATCAACATTTTGCCATGGCCATCTCAGTCTCCGGACTTGAACCCCATTGAAAACCTGCTGTTTGAATTGAAGAGGGCAGTCCATAAGTGTAGAGGAAGGATATCAAGGATCTGGAAAATTGTGTTATGGAAGAATGGTCTAAGATCTCTCCCAATGTGTTCTCTGAACTCATAAAACACTTTAGAAAAATACTCAATGTATCCTCGCAAGGTGAGGTATTGAAAGCAATTGAAAACAGGGGTGGCAATCATTTTGACCCCTCTCTTTCTCTGAGCAATTGTATTAGTATAAAAAATATTTTTTCCCCAAAAACATCTGCATACAATATCTCAGTATTTGTATTATTTATTTTCTAGTCTTTTTTGCTCGTCTTTAAAAAGGGTGCAAACAATTCTGGACCTGACTGAAGTACTGAGAGTTTTCTGCCAGAACTAAACCTACTGTATCTTACCTACTAACCATGATGGTCACCCTCCTCTGATCACTAAGATATGTGCATTGTGTAATGTGTGGTAAGAAATGTGGTATGTATGTTTTGATACAGGTGAGGGACATCTGTAGCTTTTATTGAGGGACTCTGTGATAACAATGTAGCGCTACATTAGCACATTCTGAAACGACTTCGGCGTCTCAGTGAAGCAACCAGTCACAATGATTAAAAGTAGCAAAGCAGCCATCACACAGCCACACTGGCATCCAACAGGACATCAGCAGTCTGAGACATCCTATTTTGTGCTTGAAGGATCTGAGTTTTTCTCCCCTTGATTTCTAATCATAACAGTCAGAGTGGAGGACCCTGGAGACGGGCAATGTTAACCTCCGCTGGTCTGGAATGTGGGGAGGTGGGCAATGTTAACCTCCGCTGGTCTGGAATGTGGGGAGGTGGGCAATGTTAACCTCCGCTGGTCTGGAATGTGGGAGGTGGGCAATGTTAACCTCCGCTGGTCTGGAATGTGGGGAGGTGGGCAATGTTAACCTCCGCTGGTCTGGAATGTGGGGAGGTGGGCAATGTTAACCTCCGCTGGTCTGGAATGTGGGGAGGTGGGCAATGTTAACCTCCGCTGGTCTGGAATGTGGGGAGGTGGGCAATGTTAACCTCCGCTGGTCTGGAATGTGGGGAGGTGGGCAATGTTAACTTCCACTGGTCTGGAATGTGGGGAGGTGGGCAATGTTAACTTCCGCTGGTCTGGAATGTGGGGAGGAGGGCAATGTTAACCTCCGCTGGTCTGGAATGTGGGGAGGAGGGCAATGTTAACTTCCGCTGGTCTGGAATGTGGGGAGGAGGGCAATGTTAACTTCCGCTGGTCTGGAATGTGGGGAGGAGGGCAATGTTAACTTCCGCTGGTCTGGAATGTGGGGAGGAGGGCAATGTTAACCTCCGCTGGTCTGGAATGTGGGGAGGAGGGCAATGTTAACTTCCGCTGGTCTGGAATGTGGGGAGGAGGGCAATGTTAACTTCTGCTGGTCTGGAATGTGGGGAGGAGGGCAATGTTAACTTCCGCTGGTCTGGAATGTGGGGAGGAGGGCAATGTTAACTTCCGCTGGTCTGGAATGTGGGGAGGTGGGCATCAGTCTGGGGCAACTCATTCCTCCTGGAGGAGGGAGAGAATGGCTGAAGGAGAGGAGGTTAAAGTCTGGGTCTGGGAGTGTATCACTGAAGAATGGTTGGCTGGCTGTGCTGGTGCTGCTGAGGAGGAGCAGGGGGCTACACTGGACTCTAATCACTGTCATCTCAATGGAACACTGTTTACAGCCAAGAGAGAGAGGGAGTAAGGTTACCCACATACATGGTGGAGCACACAGACACGGCAGACACACGCACGTGCACACACACACGTGCACACACACACGTGCACACCCGAACACTCAATGAGGCACTGGTGTAGAGGCAGATGCAGAAGGTTTGGGGGAGGGGAGGAATTGGAGCACCAGGCAATGTGTTAAAGAGAAGACAGTGGCCGTAACAGAATACGTGTTCACTTGATGTGACTAGGAAAAGACAGGAATATTAAACTAAATTGAGAGTTAGTATGAGAAGGAGAAAGAGAGAGAGAAGGAGCGTGTAGAGGAGAGTTTTGGCCGTCGTCATTGCTGAGGGCTGGGATGTTTGTCACGCTGTGAAGCTGAACGGAACACTCTAATTAGATCTCAACTGTACCCCTGTCAACCAGCCCTCCACCTTCCTGTACGCTCTCAATGACACACACACACACACACATCCTTCCTGTACTCTCTCAATGACACGCACACACACCCTTCCTGTACTCTCTCAATGACACACACACACACACACCACCTTCCTGTACTCTCTCAATGACACACACACACACACACCACCTTCCTGTACTCTCTCAATGACACACACACACCTCCTTCCTGTACTCTCTCAATGACACACACACTCACCACCTTCCTGTACTCTCTCAATGACACACACCACCTTCCTGTACTCTCTCAATGACACACACACGCACACACCACCTTCCTGTACTCTCTCAATGACACACACACACACACACACACACACACACACACCCTTCCTGTACTCTCTCAATGACACACACACACTCACCACCTTCCTGTACTCTCTCAATGACACACACACCACCTTCCTGTACTCTCTCAATGACACACACACACACACACACACGCCACCTTCCTGTACTCTCTCAATGACACACACACGCACACACCACCTTCCTGTACTCTCTCAATGACACGCACACACCACCTTCCTGTACTCTCTCAATGACACACACACACACACACCCTTCCTGTACTCTCTCAATGACACACACACTCACCACCTTCCTGTACTCTCTCAATGACACACACACACACCACCTTCCTGTACTCTCTCAATGACACGCACACACACCCTTCCTGTACTCTCTCAATGACACGCACACACACACACCACCTTCCTGTACTCTCTCAATGACACACACACACACACACCACCTTCCTGTACTCTCTCAATGACACACACACACCTCCTTCCTGTACTCTCTCAATGACACACACACTCACCACCTTCCTGTACTCTCTCAATGACACACACACGCACACACCACCTTCCTGTACTCTCTCAATGACACACACACACACACACACCCTTCCTGTACTCTCTCAATGACACACACACACCACCTTCCTGTTCTCTCTCAATGGCACACACACACCTCCTTCCTGTACTCTCTCAATGACACACACACACCTCCTTCCTGTACTCTCCCAATGACACACACACACACACACACACACCACCTTCCTGTACTCTCTCAATGACACACCAACACAAACACACACACACACACACACACACTCTCCACCTTCCTGTACTCTGTCAATGACACACACTCACCACCTTCCTGTACTCTCTCAATGACACACACACACACACACACACCACCTTCCTGTACTCTCTCAATGACACACACACACACCACCTTCCTGTACTCTCTCAATGACACACACACACACACCTCCTACCTGTACTCTCTCAATGACACACACACACACATCACCTTCCTGTACTCTCTCAATGACACACACACATCACCTTCCTGTACTCCCTCAATGACACACACACACCTCCTTCCTGTACTCTCTCAATGACACACACACACACACACACACACACACACACCACCTTCCTGTACTCTCTCAATGACACACCAACACAAACACACACACACACACACCACCTTCCTGTACTCTCTCAATGACACACACACACACACCACCTTCCTGTACTCTCTCAATGACACACACACGCCACCTCCCTGTACTCTCTCAATGACACACACACGCACACGCCACCTCCCTGTACTCTCTCAATGACACACACGCACACACCACCTCCCTGTACTCTCTCAATGACACACACGCACACACCACCTCCCTGTACTCTCTCAATGACACACACACACACACACCACCTCCCTGTACTCTCTCAATGACACACACACACACACCACCTTCCTGTACTCTCTCAATGACACACACACACCACCTTCCTGTACTCTCTCAATGACACACACACACCACCTTCCTGTACTCTCTCAATGACACACACACACACACACACACCACCTTCCTGTACTCTCTCAATGGCACACACACACCACCTTCCTGTACTCTCTCAATGACACGCACACACACCGTTCCTGTACTCTCTCAATGACACACACACACACACACACACCACCTTCCTGTACTCTCTCAATGACACACACACACCACCTTCCTGTACTCTCTCAATGACACACACACACACACACACACGCCACCTTCCTGTACTCTCTCAATGACACACACACACGCACACACCACCTTCCTGTACTCTCTCAATGACACACACGCACACACCACCTTCCTGTACTCTCTCAATGACACACACACACACACCCTTCCTGTACTCTCTCAATGACACACACACACTCACCACCTTCCTGTACTCTCTCAATGACACGCACACACACCGTTCCTGTACTCTCTCAATGACACACACACACACACACACACCACCTTCCTGTACTCTCTCAATGACACACACACACCACCTTCCTGTACTCTCTCAATGACACACACACACACACACACACACGCCACCTTCCTGTACTCTCTCAATGACACACACACACGCACACACCACATTCCTGTACTCTCTCAATGACACACACGCACACACCACCTTCCTGTACTCTCTCAATGACACACACACACACACCCTTCCTGTACTCTCTCAATGACACACACACACTCACCACCTTCCTGTACTCTCTCAATGACACACACACACACCACCTTCCTGTACTCTCTCAATGACACACACACACACACACGCCACCTTCCTGTACTCTCTCAATGACACACACACGCACACACCACCTTCCTGTACTCTCTCAATGACACACACACACACACACACACACACCCTTCCTGTACTCTCTCAATGACACACACACACCACCTTCCTGTTCTCTCTCAATGACACACACACACACACACACACACCACCTTCCTGTTCTCTCTCAATGGCACACACACACCTCCTTCCTGTACTCTCTCAATGACACACACACACCTCCTTCCTGTACTCTCTCAATGACACACACACACACACACACACACACCACCTTCCTGTACTCTCTCAATGACACACACACATACGCCACCTTCCTGTACTCTCTCAATGACACACACACACTCTCCACCTTCCTGTACTCTGTCAATGACACACACTCACCACCTTCCTGTACTCTCTCAATGACACACACACACACACACACCACCTTCCTGTACTCTCTCAATGACACACACACACACACCACCTTCCTGTACTCTCTCAATGACACACACACACACCACCTTCCTGTACTCTCTCAATGACACACACACACACACACCTCCTACCTGTACTCTCTCAATGACACACACACACATCACCTTCCTGTACTCTCTCAATGACACACACACACCACCTTCCTGTACTCCCTCAATTACACACACACCTCCTTCCTGTACTCTCTCAATGACACACACACACACACACACACACACACACCACCTTCCTGTACTCTCTCAATGACACACCAACACAAACACACACACACACACACACACCACCTTCCTGTACTCTCTCAATGACACACCAACACAAACACACACACACACACACACACACACCACCTTCCTGTACTCTCTCAATGACACACACACACACGCCACCTCCCTGTACTCTCTCAATGACACACACACGCACACGCCACCTCCCTGTACTCTCTCAATGACACACACGCACACACCACCTCCCTGTACTCTCTCAATGACACACACACACACCACCTTCCTGTACTCTCTCAATGGCACACACACACCACCTTCCTGTACTCTCTCAATGACACACACACACCACCTTCCTGTACTCTCTCAATGACACACACACACACACACCACCTTCCTGTACTCTCTCAATGGCACACACACACCACCTTCCTGTACTCTCTCAATGACACGCACACACACCCTTCCTGTACTCTCTCAATGACACGCACACACACCCTTCCTGTACTCTCTCAATGACACACACACACACACACCACCTTCCTGTACTCTCTCAATGACACACACACACCTCCTTCCTGTACTCTCTCAATGACACACACACTCACCACCTTCCTGTACTCTCTCAATGACACACACACACACCACCTTCCTGTACTCTCTCAATGACACACACACACACACACACACACACACACACCCTTCCTGTACTCTCTCAATGACACGCACACACACCCTTCCTGTACTCTCTCAATGACACGCACACACACCCTTCCTGTACTCTCTCAATGACACACACACACACTCACCACCTTCCTGTACTCTCTCAATGACACACACACACACCACCTTCCTGTACTCTCTCAATGACACACACACACACACACACACGCCACCTTCCTGTACTCTCTCAATGACACACACACGCACACACCACCTTCCTGTACTCTCTCAATGACACACACACACACACACACACCCTTCCTGTACTCTCTCAATGACACACACACACCACCTTCCTGTTCTCTCTCAATGGCACACACACACCTCCTTCCTGTACTCTCTCAATGACACACACACACCTCCTTCCTGTACTCTCCCAATGACACACACACACACACACACACACACACCACCTTCCTGTACTCTCTCAATGACACACCAACACAAACACACACACACACACACACACACACACACCACCTTCCTGTACTCTCTCAATGACACACACATACGCCACCTTCCTGTACTCTCTCAATGACACACACACACTCTCCACCTTCCTGTACTCTGTCAATGACACACACTCACCACCTTCCTGTACTCTCTCAATGACACACACACACACACACACACACACACCACCTTCCTGTACTCTCTCAATGACACACACACACACCACCTTCCTGTACTCTCTCAATGACACACACACACACACCTCCTACCTGTACTCTCTCAATGACACACACACACACACACACATCACCTTCCTGTACTCTCTCAATGACACACACACACCACCTTCCTGTACTCCCTCAATGACACACACACACCTCCTTCCTGTACTCTCTCAATGACACACACACACACACACACACACACACACACACACACACACACACCACCTTCCTGTACTCTCTCAATGACACACAAACACACACCACCTTCCTGTACTCTCTCAATGACACACCAACACAAACACACACACACACACACCACCTTCCTGTACTCTCTCAATGACACACACACACACACCACCTTCCTGTACTCTCTCAATGACACACACACACACACACACACCACCTTCCTGTACTCTCTCAATG